>NC_084621.1:29051162-29071162 GCF_033978795.1 Nerophis ophidion | reverse complement strand
AGCTACAGAGCTAGCCTTAGACCAGGGGTCACCAACCTTTTTGAAACCAAGAGCTACTTCATGGGTACTGATTAATGCGAAGGGTTACCAGTTTGATACACACTTAAATAAATTGCCAGAAATAGCCAATTTGCTCAAATTATCTTTAATAAATCAATCTCTAAAAAAAAAGTACTTTATATATATATGTATATATATATATATATATATGTATATATATATATATATATATATATATATATATATATATATATATATATATCACAAATATTCTTTGTCGAAAAAACAGAAGCTAAAATGAAGAATTAAATTAAAATGTATTTATTATTCTTTACAATAAAAAAAAAGTTTTACTTGAACATTGATTTAAATTGTCAGGAAAGAAGATGAAGGAATGTAAAAGGTAAAAAGGTATATGTGTTTAAAAATCCTAAAATTAATTTTTAAGGTTGTATTTTTTCTCTAAAATTGTCTTTCTGAAAGTTATAAGAAGCAAAGTAAAGTCTTTAAAATATTTTCTTGGATTTTCAAATTCTATTTGAGTTGTGTCTCTCAGGATTAAAAATGTCGAGCAAAGCGAGACCAGCTTGCTAGTAAATAAATAAAATTTAAAAAAAAAAGAGTCAGCTCACTGGTAAGTGCTGCTATTTGAGCTATTTTTAGAACAGGCCTGCGGGCTATTCATCTGGTCCTTACGGGCTACCTAGTGCCCGCAGGCACCGCGTTGGTGACCCCTGCCTTAAACGTTAGCAAGCTTACATACAAATACTAACATTTAGCATGTGTGCAAACCATATCATGATAACAGTTAGCATGTTTAATATAGCAAGTTATATGAGTCAAAGGTGTATGCTGCGGAAATGGAGAAAAAAGTGTAAAATTAGATGAAAAAGTTAGCATGCTTAAGTTAGCTAGCTAGCATGCTATCGTCTGTATGCCAAAAAAGTAAACAAGTGTCGCATACCAAGTTGTATGACTCTAAACGTTAAACGGTTGTAAAATTAGCTCAAAAAGTTAGCATGCTAATGTTAACATGATGAAAGTTGGCTTGTGTCACATACCAAGTTATATGAGACTAAGGTGTATGGCTGGGGAATATAGAAAAAAAAAATACATTTAGAAAACAGAGTTAGCACTTTAATGTTAGCATGCTAACAGTTTACAAGTGTCACGTTTTATATGGGGTGGTATAGCTCGGTTGGTAGAGTGGCCGTGCCAGCAACTTGAGGGTTCCAGATTCGATTCCCGCTTCCGCCATTCTAGTCACTGCCGTTGTGTCCTTGGGCAAGACACTTTACCCCATACTTGCCAACCCTTCCGATTCTCCCGGGAGACTCGCAAATTTTAGTGCCCCTCTCAAAATCTCCCAGGTCAACCATTCTCACGAATTTCTACCGATTTTTTTTGTCCACCCGGACCTCTACAACCTGTCCTCACGTCCGCTTTTCCTCCATACAAACAGCGTGCTGGCCGAGCCTCACAATATATACGGCTGTTATGCACAGGTGAGTGAATGCAAGCATACTTGCTCAACAGCCATACAGGTCACACTGAGAGTGGCCGTATTAACAATTTTAACACTGTTACAAATTTGCGCCACACTGTAAAACCACAACAAACAAGAATGACAAACACATTTCGGAAGAACATCCACACCGTAACACAACATGAACACAACAGAACACATACCCAGAACCCCCTGCAGCACTAACTCTTTACCCACCTGCTCCCCGTGCCACACACATTGGTTTAAATGTAACTTAGATACAGTATAGGGTTCCACTATGTAAAGCGCTTTGAGTCACTAGAGAAATAGCGCTATATAAATATAATTCACTTCACTTATATGACTCTGGGCTAAACGGTAGCAAAATTACTTCAAAAAGTTAACATGTTGCTAGCAAGAAAACATTAGTATATTATCAGTTAGCATGTGTCACATAAGTTGTATGACTTTAAGGTGGAATTAGAGAAAAAAAGTGTAAAGTTTGAAAAAAAAGTTAGCACTTTATTGTTAGCGTGCTAACATGCTAACATTAGCACACTAACAGTTAACAGCTGTCACATACCAAGTGATATGAGTCTAGGGTAAAGGGAAGCAAAAAAATGTTGAAAAAGCTAGCAATTTAATGTTAGCATGTATGGTGTATGTCAGTAAAAAATCCAGATGTATTATCAATCAATCAATCATCCATCCATCCATCCATCCATTTTCTACCACTTATTCCCTTTGGGGTGACGGGGGGCACTGGTGCCTATCTTAGCTACAATCGCGCGGAAGGCAGTGTACACCTTGGACAAGTCGCTACCTTATCGCAGGGCCAACACAGATTGACAATCAATCAATGTTTATTTAAATAGCCCAAAATCAAAAGTTTCTCAAAGGGCTTCACAAGCCACAACGACATCCTCTGTTCGGATCCCACATCAGGGCAAGGAAAAACTCAACACAGTTGGATGACAGTTAGAAACCTTGGAGAGGACCACAGCGCCCCCCCGTAGGAAACCGGTGCAATGGACATCGAGTGGGTCTAGTATAATATTGTGAAAGTCCAGTCCATAGTGGATCTAACATAATAGTGAGAGTCTAGTCCTTAGTGGGGCCAGCAGGAGACCATAGCTAGTGGAGACAGGTCAGCAGTGCAGAGATGTCCCCAGCCGATGCACAGGCGAGCGGTCCACCTCGGGTCCGACTTTGGACAGCCAGCATTTCATCCATAGCCACCGGACCTGTGCCCCCCTCCACAAGGGAGATGGGGGCAAAACAGAAAAGAAAATAATCATCAGATCAACTGGTCTAAAAAGGGGGTCTATTTAAAGGCTAGAGTATACAAATGAGTTTTAAGATGAGACTTAAATGTTTCTACTGAGGTAGCATCTCTAACTGTTACCGGGAGGGCATTCCAGAATACTGGAGCCCGAATAGAAAACGCTCTATCGCCCGCAGACTTTTTTTGGGCTCTGGTTATCACCAATAATCCGGAGTTCTTTGAACGCAGATTTCTTGCCGGGACATATGGTACAATGCAATCGGCAAGATAGGATGGGGTGAGAACGTGTAGTATTTCTCACCTGCACAGGAAGCCAGTGCAGGTGAGCCAGTATAGGCGTAATATGATCAAACTTTCTTGATTTTATCAAGAGTTTAGCAGCCACATTTTGTACCAACTTTAATCTTTTAATGATAGACATAGGGAGACCCGAAAATAATATGTTCAAGTAATCAAGATGAGACGTAACGAACGCATGTATAATGATCTCAGCGTCGCTAGTGGACAAAATGGAACGCATTTCAGGGATATTACGGAAATGATGGAAAGCCGTTTTAGTAACACTCTTGATGTGTGACTCAAACGTGAGAGTCGGCTTGTGTAATTGTTTGGTTGTCAAATGTTAAGGTGGTATTTAGGGGTGTGGGAAAAATCGATTCGAATTCACACATAGTGCTTTATTCAAAATCGATTCTCATTTTTTTTTTAATCTTTTTTTTTTTTTGATTAAGCAATCCAACAAAACAATACACAGCAATACCATAACAAGGCAATCCAATTCCAAAACCAAACCTGACCCAGCAACACTCAGAACCGCAATAAACAGAGCAACTGAGAGGAGACACAAACACGACACAGAACAAACCAAAGTAGTGAAACAAAAAATATTATCAACAACAGTATCAATATTAGTTACAATTTCAACATAGCAGTGATTAAAAATCCCTAATTGACATTATCATTTGACATTTATAAAAAAAAAAAAGAACAATAGTGTCACAATGGCTTACACTTGCATCGCATCTCATAAGCTTGACAACACACTGTCCAATGTTTTCACAAAGATAAAATACTGTATTTCCTTGAATTGCCGCTGGGGTGCTAATTGATTTAAAACCTCTTCTCACTCCTGCGCTTACCAAAGGCATTCGGTAAAAGTAAGCATGCGCTAATTATTTTAAAACCTCTTCTCACTCTGGCACTTACCAAAGGCATGCAGTAAAAATTTGAGTGTGATGTAAGCTTGGACCTTAAATCCTACTGAATAGCTCTTAATCTTCTTTCCTTTATGCGATTTCAAATTAGCGGTATTGAAATCAGCCTTCTCCATTTTGAAAATGATGACAGGGGAAGTGTTACTTGTGATGTCACAAGTTTGACCAGGCGTCCCTTTTTTTTTTTTGTCTTGAAAAAGGGATGTTTTTGTCATAAAAAAGGGTGTTTTTTTGTGGTTGGTGCACTAATTGTAAGTGTATATTGTGTTTTTTTATGTTGATTTAATAAAAAAAAAAAAAAAAAAAAATTTTATCAAAATGAATAAAAAATCCTTCTGTGGCCCGGTGGTTGGGGACCACTGGTCTGTAGTATGACTCGGCCGGGGTTTGAACTCACAACCTACCGATCTCAGGGCAGACACTCTAACCACTAAGCCACTGAGTAGGCCCCACTTAATAACTTTTTGTTAGTTTAGGTTGATTTTGTCGGCGCCATTGGATCAAAGCGGTTGTGTTTTGCCAGAAGAAGACCAAATTACCCCATGAGGACTGGCACATATAGCGTCAAACTGACATATTGGCCACTGTAATATTGGCACAAATATTTTGGTCTCTCCTCTCTGAGCTGCCACCTTATCGTGGTAGAGGAGTTTGCGTGTCCCAATGATCCTAGGAGCTATGTTGTCCGGGGGCTTTATGCCCCCTGGTAGGGTCTCCCAAGGCAAACAGTTTCTAGGTGAGGGATCAGACAAAGAGCAGTTCGAAGACCTTTATGAAGAAGAAAAAACATAGACCCAGATTTCCCTCGCCCGGACGCGGGTCACCGGGGCCTCCCTCTGGAGCCAGGCCCAGAGGTGGGGCACGATGGCGAGCGCCTGGTGGCCGGGCCTGTTCCCATGGGGCCCGGCCGGGCACAGCCCGAAGAGGCAACGTGGGTCACCCCTCCAATGGGCTCACCACCCATAGCAGGGGCCATAGAGGTCGGGTGCGATGTGAGCTGGGCGGCAGCCGAAGGCAGGGCACTTGGCGGTCCGATTTTCGGCTACAGAAGCTAGCTCTTGGGACGTGGAACGTCACCTCACTGGGGGGTAAAGAGCCTGAGCTAGTGCGCGAAGTTGAGAAGTTCCGGCTGGATATAGTCAGACTCACTTCGACGCACAGCAAGGGCTCTGGAACCACTTCTCTCGAGAGGGACTGGACCCTCTTCCACTCTGGCGTTGCCGGCAGTGAGAGGCGACGGGCTGGGGTGGCAATTCTTGTTGCCCCCCGGCTCAAAGACTGCACGTTGGAGTTTTACCCGGTGGACGAAAGGGTAGCCTCCCTACGCCTTCGGGTGGGGGGACGGGTCCTGACTGTTGTTTGTGCTTATGCACCAAACAGCAGTTCCCACACTTTTTGGGAGCACTCGAGGGAGTACTGGAAAGTGCTCCCCCGGGTGATTCCCTTGTCCTATTGGGGGACTTCAATGCTCATGTTGGCAACGACAGTGAAACCTGGAGAGGCGTGATTGGGAAGAATGGCCGCCCGGATCTGAACCCGAGTGGTGTTTTGTTATTGGACTTCTGTGCTCGTCACAGTTTGTCCATAACAAACACCATGTTCAAACATAAGGGTGTCCATATGTGCACTTGGCACCAAGACACCCTAGGCCGCAGTTCCATGATCGACTTTGTAGTTGTGTCATCGGATTTGCGGCCTTATGTTTTGGACACTCTGGTGAAGAGAGGGGCGGAGCTTTCTACCGATCACCACCTGGTGGTGAGTTGGCTGCGAATGTGGGGGAGGATGCCGGACAGACCTGGGAGGCCCAAACGCATTGTGAGGGTCTGATGGGAACGTCTAGGAAAAGTCTCCTGTCAGAGAAAGTTTCAATTCCCACCTCCGGAAGAACTTTGAATATGTCACGAGGGAGGTGCTGGACATTGAGTCCGAGTGGACCATGTTCCGCACCTCTATTGTCGAGGCGGCTGATCGGAGCTGTGGCCGCAAGGTAGTTGGTGCTTGTCGGGGCGGCAATCCTAAAACCCCTTGGTGGACACCAGCGGTGAGGGATGCCGTCAAGCTGAAGAAGGAGTCCTATCGGGTCCTTTTGGCTCATAGGACTCCGGAGGCAGTGGACAGGTACCGACAGGCCAAGCGGTGTGCAGCTTCAGCGGTCGCTGAGGCAAAAACTCGGACATGGGAGGAGTTCGGGGAAGCCATGGAAAACGACTTCCGGACAGCTTCAAAGCGATTCTGGACCACTGTCCTCCGCCTCAGGAAGGGGAAGCAGTGCACTATCACCACAGTGTATGGTGCGGATGGTGTTCTGCTGACCTCGACTGCAGATGTTTTGGATAGGTGGAAGGAATACTTCGAAGACCTCCTCAATCCCACCAACACGTCTTCCTATGAGGAAGCAGTGCCTGGGGAATCTGTGGTGGACTCTCCTATTTCTGGGGCTGAGGTCGCTGAGGTAGTTAAAAAGCTCCTCAGTGGCAAGGCCCCAGGGGTGGACGAGGTCCGCCCGGAGTTCCTTAAGGGTCTGGATGCTGTGGGGCTGTCTTGGTTGACAAGACTCTGCAGCATCGCGTGGACATCGGGGGCGGTACCTCTGGATTGGCAGACCGGGGTGGTGGTTCCTCTCTTTAAGAAGGGGGACCGGAGGGTGTGTTCCAACTATCATGGGATCACACTCCTCAGCCTTCCCGGTAAGGTTTATTCAGGTGTACTGGAGAGGAGGCTACGCCGGATAGTCGAACCTCGGATTCAGGAGGAACTGTGTGGTTTTCGTCCTGGTCGTGGAACTGTGGACCAGCTCTATACTCTCCGCAGCGTTCTTGAGGGTGCATGGGAGTTCGCCCAACCAGTCTACATGTGCTTCGTGGACCTGGAGAAGGCATTCGACCGTGTCCCTCGGGAAGTCCTGTGGGGAGTGCTCGGAGAGTATGGGGTATCGGACTGTCTTATTGTGGCGGTCCGCTCCCTGTACGATCAGTGCCAGAGCTTTGTCCGCATTGCCGGCAGTAAGTCGAACACATTTCCAGTGAGGGTTGGACTCCGCCAAGGCTGTCCTTTGTCACCGATTCTGTTCATAACTTTTATGGACAGAATTTCTAGGCGCAGTCAAGGCGTTGAGGGGTTCCGGTTTGGTGACCGCAGGATTAGGTCTCTGCTTTTTGCAGATGATGTGGTCCTGATGGCTTCATCTGACCGGGATCTTCAGCTCTCACTGGATCGGTTCGCAGCCAAGTATGAAGCGACCGGACTGAGAATCAGCACCTGCAAGTCCGAGTCCATGGTTCTCGCCCGGAAAAGGGTGGAATGCCATCTCCGGGTTGGGGAGGAGACCCTGCTCCAAGTGGAGGAGTTCAAGTACCTAGGAGTCTTGTTCACGAGTGGGGGAAGAGTGGATCGTGAGATCGACAGGCGGATCGGTGCAGCGTCTTCAGTAATGCGGACGTTGTACCTATCCGTTGTGGTGAAGAAGGAGCTGAGCCGGAAGGCAAAGCTCTCAATTTACCGGTCGATCTACGTTCCCATCCTCACCTATGGACATGAGCTTTGGGTCATGACCGAAAGGATAAGATCACGGGTACAAGCGGCCGAAATGAGTTTCCTCCGCCGTGTGGCGGGGCTTTCCCTTAGAGATAGGGTGAGAAGCTCTGCCATCCGGGAGGGACTCAAAGTAAAGCCGCTGCTCCTTCACATCGAGAGGAGCCAGATGAGGTGGTTCGGGCATCTGGTCAGGATGCCACCCGAACGCCTCCCTAGGGAGGCGTTTAGGGCACATCCAACCGGTAGGAGGCCACGGGGAAGACCCAGGACACGTTGGGAAGACTATGTCTCTCGGCTGGCCTGGGAACGCCTCGGGATCCCCCGGGAAGAGCTAGACGATGTGGCTGGGGAGAGGGAAGTCTGGGTTTCCCTGCTTAGGCTGTTGCCCCCGCGACCCGACCTCGGATAAGCGGAAGAAGATGGATGGATGGATATTTTGGTCTGAAGACACCATCCAGAAATGACCTTGGATTGCGCTACAAACATGACGCTACTACCAAGACTGCATCGGGGCTGATGAATGTTCGAAGCAAAGAAAGACCGGCGGGAGAGTTTTTTCTAAGGAAGTAGTGTGGAACTACCACGCTGGTGGCTATTTATTGATGCAACATTTTCTGATAGCTAACATCAGCATTATCATTTTGATTTGAGCATCGAAAGTCCCATATGAGTTTAGCGGGAACATAACCAAGGCAGCATCGGTCTCAAAGGGAAGCGAAAGCCGGGGCAATGTTGATCCTTGACTGTCATTTTATCCGGGTAACCTCCTTTTAGTAATAGCACATAGGTGTTCTTCTTCCTTTAGTTTTTTGGTGGCACTCAGGCGTTCGCATCGACTTCTGTCTTTTTAACGGATTGGGAAAGGGGGAGTGACGTATGTTGTAAAGAAAGTCAGCACATTTGTAGTTTTTTTTTTGTGTAGCAGGGTTCCTGCCACCCTGCTCAAAGTCACTTAGTGCCAGTGAAAAGGATACAGAGGTGGCGGGGTAGCGGGGGGTGTATATTATAGCGTCCCGAAAGTTAGTGCTGCAAGTGTTTCTGGGTATTTGTTCTGTTGTGTTTATGTTGTGTTACGGTGCGGATGTTCTCCCGAAATGTGTTTGTCATTCTTGTTTGGTGTGGGTTCACAGTGTGGCGCATATTTGTAACAGTGTTAAATTTGTTTATCCGGCCACCCTCAGTGTGACCTGTATGGCTTTTGACCAAGTGTGCGTTGCATTCAACTGGTGTGTGTGAAAAGCCATGGATATTATGTGATTGGGCCGGCATGCAAAGGCAGTGCCTCTAAGGCACGCCCCCAATATTGCTGTCTGGGTGGAAATCGATAGAAATTCGGGAGAATGGTTGCCCCGGGAGATTTTCCGGAAGGGCACTGAAATTCGGGAGTCTCCCGGGAAAATCGGGAGGGTGGGGAAGTATGACTGGGGGACGCAACTGTTCTGTACTTCTCCCTATGTCCGTATACCACTCTGTACAGCGGTGTTTTAAAAAGTCATACATTTTACTTTTTGAAACTGATACCGATAATTTCCGATATCACATTTTAAAGCATTTATCGGCTGATAATATCGGCAGTCCGATATTACCGGGCATCTCTACAGACCACCTCAGGCCATGACAGCGGTGCCATTCAACTACAAAATATTTTATAAAGTTTGAGAATTTACTTAGTGCTGCTTTGATATGAATATGACGCAATAAATTGGCAAAAAAGTGAATTTTGTGTCTTTGCCTTGATCTTTTTTACATTGTTAAAATCAAAAGTTGGAGAGGAAAATTATATGTCCCTGGTGGGCACATGAATCAGTCCAAGGAGTAAAATGTTACACTTTTTATGTTTGATTTTATGCACATTTCCACGTCAAGTTCACGATTGAGACATCTCAACTTTGCTGTGAGAAAGGGCTTAAGGCAGATTTTTGGGGGTGGTATGTCGTAGTGCAGGGGTCACCAACCTTTTTGAAACCAAGAACTACTTCTTGGGTACTGATTAATGCGAAGGGCTACCAGTTTGATACACACTTAAAAAAATTGCCAGAAATAGCCAATTTGCTCAATTTACCTTTAATAAATAAATCTATATACCGGTACATATATAAAAAAGGGTATTTCTGTCTGTCAGTCCGTCAAGCCACATGTTACAGCAGCGTGGCTTCGTAGTAAAAGTGTGCGGGTACTTTCCTGGCCCGCCTGCAGTCCAGACCTGTCTCCCATCGAAAATGTGTGGCGCATTATGAAGCGTAAAATATGACAGCGGAGACCCCGGACTGTTGAAAGACTAAAGCTCTACATAAAACAAGAATGGGAAAGAGTTTCAACAATTAGTTCTCTCAGTTCCCAAATGTTTGAGTGTTGTTAAAAGAAAAGGTGATGTAACACAGTGGTGAACATGCCCTTTCCCAACTACTTTGGCACGCGTTGCAGCCATGAAATTCTAAGTTAATTATTATTTGCAAAAAAAAAATAAAGTTTCTGAGTTTGAACATCAAATATCTTGTCTTTGTAGTGCATTTAACTGAATGTGGGTTGAAAAGGATTTGCAAATCATTGTATTCCGTTTATATTTACATCTAACACAATTTCCCAACTCATATGGAAACGGGGTTTGTAGCTGACGTCAGCAGGCTGATGCAGGCCCGCTCATATTTTGGAGCTAAAGGACCACGTTCCAAAATGTTGAAACTTGTTAGAAAACAAGCCTAAAATCACAACGGTTTATTTTTTGTATTTTTTTGGGGGGGGGGCGTAGTTTACCTTTAGACATCATTTTAGGTCCCGAACTATGAAATAAGTGCAATGCTTTTAGCATTATAGGGCCCTTTAATGCTGACCATTGTTCAGAATGGGGTTGTACGGTATACCTGTTTAGTATAGTACCTCGATACTAATGAATCATATTCGGTCGGTACTATACCGCCTGTAAAAAGTACTGGTACAACACTAGTTCAGAAGGTGAGTTTTTGACCTTTCTTCATCAGTCCACGCTTGAATATGTTTTTTATAACACATTACAGGGTCTTTGCAAGTATCAATTGGATATATCGCCCTCTAATGGACTGGCATGCACTTTGCAGCGCATTGTGTCCCGTCAATGTGCATCGTTTTTACATGTTTTAGAAAGAGGCCTATAACATTCACGCTGTGCATTGTGTTGGCTGTTAGTACTGCACTAGTTGTGATTGGTACAAATAATAATGACTTAAGTGTAAAAGTGAGGCACTGACTTGGTGTAGAAATATACTGCACATAATGATAAATGGAACAAGTTTTTTCGGAAATTGAAGGATGTTTTTTTATAATTTTTTTTTCCATTGGCAGGTGACTGGAAAGGAAGTGCCTCATGAGCCCAGCTGCTCGCTGCCCTTACAAGTTTATGCGGTGACACATTTCCTGCTGGTCCTGCATACTTACCACAATCTGTTTGAAAACCAAGCGGTACGTATGCCTCACTTTTAGGACAACTGGGAATAAAAGCAAAGACGAAAGCAATTTTAAAATGTTTTGGCTTTTTAAGCCTTTTGCAGAGGTTCATACTAACTGGACACAAGAATGCTTATTTTCCCAGTTTAAGGTTGTTGGTCCACACTACTGGTGTTTTAGATAATTAATTGTCTTGGTGAAAATATTGATATTTTTTTATCACTCATTGTAATAAATCTATTCCACAATATGCAGTACATAAATTCCATTTACCGTATTTGTAGTTTTAGAAATACCGGTAATTAATGCTCCTCTCTGAGCTGCCACCTTATAGTGGAAGAGGAGTTTGCGTGTCCCAATGATCCTAGGAGCTATGTTATCCGGGGGCTTCCATGCCCCCTGGTAGGGTATCCCAAGACAAACAGGTCTTAGGTGAAGGATCAGACAAAGCAGCTCGAAGTATTCTATGGAATTACAAAAAGCGAGACTCCGATCACGGGTACAAGCGGCCGAAATGAGTTTCCTCCGCCGGGTGGCGGGGCTCTCCCTTAGAGATAGGGTGAGAAGCTCTGCCATCCGGGAGGAGCTCAACGTAAAGCCGCTGCTCCTCCACATCGAGAGGAGCCAGATGAGGTGGTTCGGGCATCTGGTCAGGATGCCACCCGAACGCCTCCCTAGGGATGTGTTTAGGGCACGTCCAGCTGGTAGGAGGCCACGGGGAAGACCCAGGACACGTTGGAAAGACTATGTCTCCCGGCTGGCCTGGGAACGCCTCGGGATCCCCCGGGAAGAGCTAGACGAAGTGGCTGGAGATAGGGAAGTCTGGGCTTCCCTGCTTAGGCTGCTGCCCCCGCGACCCGACCTCGGATAAGCGGAAGATGATGGATGGATGGATGGAGACTCCGATTTCTTTCGCCCGGATATGGGTCACCGGGGCCCCCCTTTGGAGCCAGGGCACCGAAGAGGCAACGTGGGTCCCCTCTCCAATGGGCTCACCACTGATGGGAAGGGCCATAGAGGTCAGGTGCGATGTGAGCTGGGCAGCAGCCGAAGGTAGGGCACTTGGCGGTCTGATCCTCGGATACTTAAGAAATTCTTGGGACGTAGAATGTCACCTCGCTGGGGGGGAAGGAGCCTAAACTAGTACGCGAGGTGGAGAAGCTCCGGCTAGATATAGTCGGACTCACTTCAACGCACAGCAAGGGCTCTGCAACCAGGTCACTCGAGAGGGGCTGGACTCTCTTCCACAATGGCGTTGCACGTAGTGAAAGGCGACGAGCTGGGTTAGCAATTCTTTTTTACCCCCGGCTCAAAGCCTGCACGTTGGAGTTCAACCCAGTGGACGAGAGGGTAGCTTCCCTTCGCCTTCAGATGGGGGGACGTATCCTGATATATCGCTTACGCACCAAACAGCAGTTCAGAGTACACACCGTTTGTGAATGCACTCGAGGAAGGACTGGAAAGTACTCCCCCGGGTGATTCCCTTGACTAACTGGGGGACTTCAAATCTCATGTTGGCAACGACAGTGAAACCTGGAGAGGCATGATTGGAAATAATAGCCGCCTGGCTCTGAACCCGAGTGGTGTTTT
Organism: Nerophis ophidion; assembly: GCF_033978795.1. Lineage (NCBI taxonomy): Eukaryota > Metazoa > Chordata > Actinopteri > Syngnathiformes > Syngnathidae > Nerophis > Nerophis ophidion. Next base: position 29,058,630 of record NC_084621.1, on the reverse strand, counting down.
GTTATTGGACTTTAGTGCTTGTCACATATTGTCCATAACAAAAACCATGTTCAAACATAAGGGTGTCCATATGTGCACTTGGCAGCAGAACACTCTAGGCCGCAGTTCCATGATTGACTTTGTAGTTGTGTCATCGGATTTTTGGCCTCATGTTTTGGACACTCGGGTGAGGAGAGGGGCGGAGCTTTCTACCATCACCACTTGGTGGTGAGTTGGCTGCGATGGTGGGGGAGGATGCAGGATTGACCTGGCAGGCCCAAATGCATTGTGAGGGTCTGCTATGAACAGCAGTCGTCTAGAACATCTTGTCTCCTGTCAGAGAGTGTTTCAATTTCCACCTCCGGAAGAACTTTGAACATGTCACAAGGGAGGTGCTGGACATAGAGTCTGAGTGGACCATGTTCCGCATCTCTATTGTCGAGGCGACTGATTGGAGCTGTGGCCGCAAGGTAGTTGGCGCCTATCGTGGCGGTAATCCTAGAACCCGTTGGTGGACACCAGTGGTGAGGGATGCTGTCAAGCTGAAGAAAGAGTCCTTTCGGGTTCTTTTGGCTCATAGGACTCCGGAGGCAGCGGACAGGTACCGACAGGCCAAGCGGTGTGCGGTCTCAGCGGTCACGGAAGCAAAAACTTGGACGAGGTAGGAGTTCGGGGAAGCCATGGAAAACGACTTTCGGACAGCTTCGAAGTGATTCTGGTCCACCATCCGCCGCCTCAGGTAAGGGAAGTAGTGCACCGTGTATGGTAAGGATGGTGTTCTGCTGACCTGGACTGCAGATGTTGTGGTTCATTGGAGGGAATACTTCGAAGACCTCCTCAATCCCACCAACACGTCTTCCTATGAGGAAGCAGTGCCTGGGGAATCTGTAGTGGGTTCTACTTATCCTGCGGCTGACGTTACTGAGGTAGTTAAAAAGCTCCTTGGTAGCAAGGCTGTGGATGAGATCCGCCCGGAGTTCCTTAAGGCTCTGGAGGCTTTGGGGCTGTCATGGTTAACAAAACTCTGCAGCATTGCGTGGACATCGGTGATGGTACCTCTAAATTGGCAGACCGGGGTGGTGGTTCCTCTCTTTAAGAATGGGAACCGGAGGGTGTGTTCCAACTATCGTGGAATCACACTCCTCAGCCTTCCCGGTAAGTTCTATTCAGGTGTACTGGAGGGGAGGCTACGCCGGTTAGTCGAACCTCACAATTAGGAAGTACAGTGGTTTTCGTCCTGGTCATGGAACTGTGGACCAGCTCTATACTCTCAGCAGTGTCCTTGAGGGTGCATGGGAGTTTGCCCAACTAGTCTACAAGTGCTTTGTGGACTTGGAGAAGGCATTCGACCGTGTCCCTCAGGAAGTCCTGTGGGGAGTGCTCAGAGAGTATGGGGTATTGGACTGTCTGATTGTGGCAGTCCGCTACCTGTACGATCAGTGTCAGACCTTGGTCCGCATTGCTGGCAGTAAATCGGACACGTTTCCAGTGAGGGTTGGACTCCGCCAAGGCTGACCTTTGTCACCGATTCTGTTCGTAACTTTTATGGACGGAATTTCTAGGCGCAGTCGCGTTGAGGAGATCCGGTTTGGTAGCTGCAGGCTTAGGTCTCTGCTTTTTGCAGATGATGTGGTCCTGACAGCTTCATCTGGCCAGGATCTTCAGCTCTCACAGGATTGTTTCGCAGCCAAGTTTGAAACGACTGGGATGAGAATCATCACCTCCAAGTCCGAGTCCATGGTTCTCGCCCGGAAAAGGGTAGAGTGCCATCTCCGGGTTGGGGAGGAGACCCTTCCCCATGTGGAGGAGTTCAAGTACTTCGGAGTCTTGTTCACGAGTGAGGGAAATGTGGATCGTGAGATCGACAGGCGGATCGGTGCGGCATCTTCAGTAATGCGGACGCTGTATTGATCCGTTGTGGTGAAGAAGGAGCTGAGCCGGAAGGCAAAGCTCTCAATTTGTCGGTCAGTCTACATTCCCATCCTCACATATGGTCATGAGCTCTGGGTTATGACTGAAAGGACAAGATCACAGGTACAAGCGGCCGAAATGAGTTTCCTCCACCGGGTGGCAGAGCTCTCCCTTAGAGATAGAGTGAGAAGCTCTGCCATCCGGGGGGAGCTCAAAGTAAAGCCGCTGCTCCTCCACATCGAGAGGAGCCAGATGAGGTGGTTTGGGCATCTGGTCAGGAAGTCACCCTAAGGCTTCCCTAGGGAGGTGTTTAGGGCACGTCCGACCGGTAGGGGGGCACTGGGACAACCCAGGACACGTTGGGAAGACTGTCTCCCGGCTGGCCTGGGAACGCCTCGGGATCCCCCGGGAAGAGCTGGGCGAAGTGGCTGGGGAGAGGGAAGTCTGGGCTTCCCTGCTTAGGCTGCTGCCCCCGCGACCCGACCTCGGATAAGCAGAAGAAGATGGATGGATGCATGGTAATTAATGTAAGTTAGAAAATATAGATGGTAGTATAATTTTTGAAATTTAAAAAGTAATTGAAAAACAAATTTGTTTAAAAAATAATAAAAGTTGAAAGTTGAAACAAGTGAACATTGAACCCTGTAAGTATGTACCTTACTCTAAAAAACGATTAAAACATTGTTCTTTTTAAATGAATAACATTTTTAATATAAAAATACTAAAACTTATAGAAAATTTGCAGTGTATATAAAAAAAAAGCTAAAATTAAATGGAAAAATAAATAACTAAACAGCAGATGTTATACCATTCAAAAGACGAATCGTGTCTTCACTCGTGGTGCTACTATACACAAAATTCAAGTTTCAGTACAGTTCTATATTTAAAGGGTAGAGATTTTCAAATTGTGGGTCGGAACCCCATCGTGGGTAGCATTTAGGTGACAGGAAGATCCTGGGGAGTAGGGACAATTTTCATTATTTGTGTGAGATAAGCTAGCTTCTGCTTCGGCACGAACACATTTGAGTAATGCACAACACAATACGATAAGACAGCACTCTTTACCGACTCGAAAACATGAACAATTGTATTACAGTATCTGTAAAGTATTAGCCCACAATTCATGTTTTGTTTGTACACAGCTAGCCAAACAGCCTATGACGTGCTGCATGTATCATGAATACTATAAAGTGTGACTCACTCGATAGACAATTGTCTGTTTGGTCCAGCTGGCCTGGGACATTTTTTCCGGTTTATTTGGGTAAGCACTCAATTTGTTATGAGAGAAAATAATTGGGGCACATTGCTTTTGTTTCAATGTTTGACGTTTTTTGATTAAAAATACCGTATTTTTCGGATTATAAATCGCTCCGGAGTATACGTCGCACCGGCCGAAAATGCATAATAAAGAAGGGAAAAAACATAAATACGTCGCACTGGAGTATAAGTCGCATTTTTGTGGGAAATGTATTTGATAAAATCCAACACTAAGAATAAACATTTAAAAGGCAATTTAAAATAAAGAGTGAACAACAGGCTGAATGAGTGTACGTTATATGACGCATAAATAACCAACGGAGAAGGTGCCTGGTATGTTAACGTAACATATTATTGTAAGAGTCATTCAAATAACTATAACATATAGAACACGATGTACGTTTACCAAACAATCTGTCACTCCTAATCGATAAATCCGATGATATCTTCTTCCTCGATGTCGCTTTTAAACAACTCTGCCAACTCCAAAGGTATGCGCCGCTTCCTCTTGTCGTTTTCTGCTGCATATTTCACTACGTCCAGCTTGTTATCTGCAGTACATGATTTCCTTTTCGGTGCCATTTTTGTTCAGCCCTTCTCAGTTTTTATAAGTTACCGCCATCGTTGAAATGATCCATTTTAATAGCCACGGCAGTAGCATATAGCATGTAGCAGTTAGCATCTCATGACCCACAATGCACTCCTGCCATGACCCTCCCTCGCCGAATTCTAATTGGTTGACGTGTGTGTGTGACGATTGCTGACGTGTGTGTGACGATTGCTGACATTTTCTTCGTCTCTTCCGCGAAGGACATAAATAATATTATTTGGTATTATGTAGTCTGCAGTATATGATTTCCTTTTCGGTGCCATTTTTGTTCAGCCCCTCTCAGTTTTTATAAGTTACCGCCAACAATGAAATGATCAATTTTAATAGCTACAGCAGTAGCATATAGCATATAGCAGTTAGCATTACATGACCCACAATGCACTTCTGCCATGACCCTCCCCCGCCGAATTCTTATTGGTTGACGTGTGTGTGACGATTGCTGACATTTTCTTTGTCTCTTCCGCGAATGAGATAGATATTATTTGATATTTTACGGTATTGTGTTAATAGTTTCACACATAAATCGCTCCAGAGTATAAGTCAAACTATGAAAAAAAACTGTGACTTATAGTCCGAAAAATATCGTAGTAATTTTCATGCTTTTCTTCATTTGTAGTTTATTGAAATGACCAACATTTTTTTCAAATGCAGCATGTCCTGAAAGGTGAATGTTGTTTTTGTATTTCCACTGATGTAGTTTAGCATTGTGTGACACTTGCGTCTTACTGTTGTACTTTTGTCCATATCTTTGCCATCAGGGTCATATCTGATACAAAAACCAAAGTACAGCGGTACCTTGAGGTGTGAGTGTCCCAGTTTAGGAGTTTGATGGTAGACAAGCCGTCTATCGGCTAAAATGCTTTAGGTTGTGAGCCAAAATTTGGGTTACCAGCCTCCCAATCGCTCGTTTGCATAGCAAATGTCACAGTGAACTAAAGCAACCAGTCCTACTCGCTAGCTTTAACTTATAGCGGGAGACTAGAGATCGATGTATCTTTGTTTTTTTATGCATGGGTAGGAAGTGAATGTGAAGGTTAGTGCTGAGAACAAGTGGTTAATATTCCATCCATCCATTTCTACCGCTTATCCCTTTTTTGGGGTTTTCGCTGGAGCATATCTCAGCTGTATTCGGGCGAAAGGCGGAGTACACCCTGGACATGTCGCTGTTGATATTCATTGAAATAAATAAACAAATAAATAAATAATCAAAAGCATGACCGTGTGTGTAGCTCACTAGTGAAGCAGTTGGAGCGTAGCACTGCTCGTCTGCAACATAGTGAAGCTGAGTCGATAACGCCAGCCAAGAACATTCAAATAATATGCAAACAGTGGGCATTAATCCATGGAAATATGTGCTGTTTATAATTCACAATCCTTATGTAGGACAAGAAAACACATGCTTGGCTTTTTTCATGCATTCGAAATCGTAAATAAATAGCTAGCAATTGAGTCAGCAGATCAAGGGCCCTTTACTGCGCTGATTATACCCTCCAAAAAGCATCCAAAAACTGCCAACAATATTCCATTTACATGTGGTGACCTGAAAATTGACCAAATATGAGCGATATTGTTATAACAAGCCTTGACGCAGACGGACTATTTAAGTGGTGCATTGATAGCAGTGAGCTAATGCTAGCTTACGTTGCTTATGTTGACACAGTAGGTGCTTCTGCATCGTCTTAAACTTGCTAAAAGTACATTTTAGATTAGAATTCATGCGTCTCTGACCTGGTATCTAGACAAATGTGGCCATGGACCGGCAGGCTGGTCCACTTTCACATCTCCCGAGATGGTGATAAAAACACAAAAAGATGCTAGTAGCAGCAACTTTTGTTTAACCAAATGTAATAATGTGAGTGTCCCGTCGGTTGACACCCCAGCGAGATTAGAAATATTACAGTTAGTGTTTGATTTATCATGGATAGTTTGTATGTTTAACACCTATCAATGCAGCGGATGCTATATGGTCTCTTAATCCGTGTAGCATTCCGTATTCCTTTTTCCAAAAAAAACAAAATTGTCACAATGAAACTATATCCAATACTTGGCTTCTAAAACTTATTGCTCATACGCTTTGTGTTAGGGCTCAAACATAAAAGGTCCTAGATCATAATTTTCCCCAAAGTAATTGTTGGCTCTCACGAAGACAATTTGATTAGCATCGTTGTTGATGTGGAAAGGGATCTGTGGTTCATAGCGCAACGTCACGCGATCATATGACCGGCTTGCTAATTATCTTCTCAAAATGGCTCTGGAATCTCCGGGAGATTGATACTATTTTTGATCATATCTATTTATGCGCAAACTTTGGAAGTCTTTTGGTGTCATGAATCAGATGTTTACGCAACTTGTTTTTCCACTCTACTGGTACTGTAAAGGGCAACATTATCACCAGACCTATGTAAGCGTCAATATATACCTTGATGTTGCAAAAAAAAGACCATATATTTTTTTAAACCGATTTCCGAACTCTAAATGGGTGAATTTTGCCGAATTAAACGCCTTTCTATTATTTGCTCTCGGAGCGATGACGTCCAAACGTGACATCACCTAGGTATTCAACGCCATTTTCTCCACCACATTACACGCAGCAAGTCAAATCAACTCTGTTATTTTCCGTTTTTTCGACTGTTTTCCGGTACTTTAGCGACATTATGCCCCGTCGGTGTGTTGCCGTAGGGTGTAACAACACGATTAGGGACAGATTCAAGTTGATTTACGGAGAATGTGCATCAATTAGCACGGCATGCTAATCGAGGCTAACATGCCATTTAGGCTAGCCGTATGTACATATTGCATCGTTATGCCTCATTTGTAGCTATATTTACATCCAGCCTTTCCCTCCATCCTCATTTAATGCCAAACAAACACTTACCAATCGACATATTTAAGTTGCTCCAGTGTCAAGAGATGCAAAAGTCCCTCGTTGGGTTTTTACTGGCGATGCTACGACAGACATGGCACACAGATGGCAAGAATGTCTGGATATCCTGCGACACTCAAAGCAGATGCATTCCCAACGATAAAGTCAAAGAAATCACAAAGTTGAGTTTTGTTGATGTTATTGACTTATGTGCTAATCAGACATATTTGGGCGCGGAATGACTGGCAGCTAATCGATGCTAACATGCTATTTAGGCTAGCTGTATGTACATTTGTAGTTGTATTTGCATCCAGCGTTTCCTTCCACCCACATTTAATGCCAAACAAACACTTACCAATCGACAGATTTTAAGTTGCTCCAGTGTCAATGCGAAAGTCCTGATCGTTTGGTTTGCACATTTTACCGGCGATGCTAAGGCAGACATGGCCGAATAGCGTCAATAGCTATTCGCTCAATAGCTTCAGTTTCTTTTTCAATTTTGTTTTCGCTTTCTGCCTCCATACTCCAACCATCCGTTTCAATACATGCGTAATTTGTTGAATCGCTTAAGCCGCTGAAATCCGAGTCTGAATCCGAGCCAATGTCGCTATTTATTGCTGTGGTATCCGCCATATTGTTTTTATTGGCATCACTGGATGACGTCACAGGAAAATGGAAGGTGGCTTCGCAGATAGCAAAAATCAGGCACTTTAAAGCTTTTTTTTAGGGATATTCCGGGACGGGTGAAATTTTGAAAAAAACTTCGAAAAATAAAATAAGCCACTGGGAACTGATTTTTATTGGTTTTAACCCTTCTGAAATTGTGATAATGTTCCCCTTTAAGGCTT
>NC_084621.1:28983662-29041162 GCF_033978795.1 Nerophis ophidion | reverse complement strand
TCAACCCCCTCGCCCCCGTCGTCGTCACGTTGTGTCATTGCTGGTATTACGAGCAGAGGAGCATGTTCGGCAGCGCACAATCACAGAGTACTTACAGGCAGATCGATTGTGTGACAGAAATGGGAGAATGTAGACATTTTGGCTTGAAGACAGAAGATAAAGGTGAAGTTATAACACTGAAACGCCCTCAGGAAGTGATGCTTTAAGACATGGCTAGCTAGCTAGCGGCTCTTGTCCAGCCCCAGTCGGCAATGTTTTAGCTACTACTAAACCACTAATCCTCGCCTTCACGGCGACAAATAAAGTGTATTTCTTACACGTATCATCCTTGCAAAACGAGGAATAGTTAAACACGATTCACTACACACCGTAGCTCACCGGCGTCACAATTTAAACAAACGCCATTGGTGGTTTAACTTCTGGGATCCACTGTAATGATACCAAGTACAATAGTGTATCGAGTTGATACTACTATTATTACGTCGATACTTTTTGGCATCACAACATCTTTCGTTTTTTTCTGTCATATTATGTTTATAAACTAAGGAAATATGTCCCTGGACACTTGAGGACTTTGAGTATGACCAATGAATGAACCTGTAACTACTTGGTATCGGATTGATGCCCAAATTTGTGGTATCGTCCAAAACTAATATAAAGCATCCACATAACAGAAGAATAGGTGATCATTACATTTTAACAGAAGTGCAGATAGAACATGTTAAGAGAGAAAGTAAGCAGATATTAACAGTAAATGAACAAGTACATTAATAATTAATTTTCTGCCACTTGTTCTTAATAATTTTAACAAAATAATATAAGGGAAAATGACACAATATGTTACTGCATATGTCAGCAGACTAAATTAGGATCCTTTGTTTGCTTACTAAAAGACAAGTTGTCTTGTATATTCACTGTTTTATGTAAGGACAAACTTGCAATAATAATAATCCATCCATCCATCCATCCATCATCTTCCGCTTATCCGAGGTCGGGTCGCGGGGGCAACAGCCTAAGCAGGGAAACCCAGACTTCCCTCTCCCCAGCCACTTCGTCTAGCTCTTCCCGGGGGATTCCTAGGCGTTCCCAGGCCAGCCGGGAGACATAGTCTTCCCAACGTGTCCTGGGTCTTCCCCATGGCCTCCTACCGGTTGGACGTGCCCTAAACACCTCCCTAGGGAGGCGTTCAGGTGGCATCCTGACCAGATGCCCAAACCACCTCATCTGGCTCCTCTCGATGTGAAGGAGCAGCGGCTTTACTTTGAGTCCCTCCCGGATGGCAGAACTTCTCACCCCATCTCTAAGGGAGAGCCCCGCCACACGGCGGAGGAAACTCATTTTGGCCTCTTGTACCCGTGATCTTATCCTTTCGGTCATGAACCAAAGCTAATGACCATAGGTGAGGATGGGAACGTAGATCGACCGGTAAATTGAGAGCTTTGCCTTCCGGCTCAGCTCCTTCTTCACCACAACGGATCGGTACAACGTCTGCATTACTGAAGACGCCGCACCGATCTCACGATCCACTCTTCCCTCACTCGTGAACAAGACTCCTAGGTACTTGAACTCCTCCACTTGGGGCAGGGTCTCCTCCCCAACCCGGAGATGGCATTCCACCCTTTTCCGGGCGAGAACCATGGACTCGGAATTGGAGGTGCTGATTCTCATTCCCGTCGCTTCAAACTCGGCTGTGAACCGATCCAGTGAGAGCTGAAGATCCCGGTCAGATGAAGCCATCAGGACCACATCATCTGCAAAAAGCAGAGACCTAATCCTGCGGTTACCAAACCGGAACCCCTCAACGCCTTGACTGCGCCTAGAAATTCTGTCCATAAATGTTATGAACAGTATCGGTGACAAAGGACAGCCTTGGCGGAGTCCAACCCTCACTGGAAATGTGTTCGACTTACTGCCGGCAATGCGGACAAAGCTCTGGCACTGATCGTACAGGGAACGGACCGCCACAATAAGACAGTCTGATACCCCATACTCTCTGAGCACTCCCCACAGGACTTCCCGAGGCACACGGTCGAATGCCTTCTCCAAGTCCACAAGGCACATGTAGACTGGTTGGGCAAACTCCCATGCACCCTCAAGAACCCTGCCGAGAGTATAGAGCTGGTCCACAGTTCCACGACCAGGACGAAAACCACATTGTTCCTCCTGAATCCGAGGTTCGACTATCCGGCGTAGCCTCCTCTCCAGTACACCTGAATAAACCTTACCGGGAAGGCTGAGGAGTGTGATCCCACGATAGTTGGAACACACCCTCCGGTCCCCCTTCTTAAAGAGAGGAACCACCACCCCGGTCTTCCAATCCAGAGGTACCGCCCCCGATGTCCACGCGATGCTGCAAAGTCTTGTAAACCAAAACAGCCCCACAGCATCCAGAGCCTTAAGGATCTCCGGGCGGACCTCGTCCACCCCTGGGGCCTTGACACCGAGGAGCTTTTTAACTACCTCAGCGACCTCAGCCCCAGAAATAGGAGAGTCCACCACAGATTCCCCAGGCACTGCTTCCTCATAGGAAGACGTGTTGGTGGGATTGAGGAGGTCTTCGAAGTATTCCTTCCACCTATCCACAACATCCGCAGTTGAGGTCAGCAGAACACCATCCGCACCATACACTGCTTCCCCTTCCTGAGGCGGCGGACGGTGGTCCAGAATCGCTTCGAAACCATCCGGAAGTCGTTTTCCATGGCTTCCCCGAACTCCTCCCATGTCCGAGTTTTTGCCTTCGCGACCGCTGAAGCTGCACACCGCTTGGCCTGTCGGTACCTGTCCACTGCCTCCGGAGTCCTATGAGCCAAAAGGACCCGATAGGACTCCTTCTTCAGCTTGACGGCATCCCTCACCGCTGGTGTCCACCAAGGGGTTTTAGGATTTCCGCCCCGACAGGCAACAAACTACCTTGCGGCCACAGCTCCGATCTTCCGCCTCGACAATAGAGGTGCGGAACATGGTCCACTCGGACTCATTGTCCAGCACCTCCCTCGTGACATGTTCAAAGTTCTTCCGGAGGTGGGAATTGAAACTTTGTCTGACAGGAGACTCTGCCAGACGTTCCCAGCAGACCCTGACAATGCGTTTGGGCCTCCCAGTCCGGCATCCTCCCCCACCATCGCAGCCAACTCACCACCAGGTGGTGATTGGTAGAAAGCTCCGCCCCTCTCTTCACCCGATTGTCCAAAACATGAGGCCGCAAATCCGATGACACAACTACAAAGTCGATCATGGAACTGCGGCCTAGGGTGTCCTGGTGCCAAGTGCACATATGGACACCCTTATGTTTGAACATGGTGTTTGTTATGGACAAACTGTGACGAGCACAAACGTCCAATAACAAAACACCACTCGGGTTCAGATCCGGGCGGCCATTCTTCCCAATCACGCCTCTCCAGGTTTCATTGTCGTTGCCAACGTGAGCGTTGAAGTCTCCCAGTAGGACAAGGGAATCACCCGGGGGAGCACTTTCCAGTACTCCCTCGAGTGTTCCCAAAAAGGGTGGGTACTCTGAACTGCTGTTTGGTGCATAAGCACAAACAACAGTCAGGACCCGTCCCCCCACCCGAAGGCGGAGGGAGACTAACCTTTCGTCCACCGGATTGAACTCCAACGTACAGGCTTTGAGCCGGGGGGAAACAAGAATTGCCACCCCAGCCCGTCGCCTCTCACTGCCGGCAACGCCAGAGTGGAAGAGGGTCCAATCCCTCTCGAGAGAAGTGGTTCCAGAGCCCTTGCTGTGCGTCGAAGTGAGTCCGACTATATCCAGCCGGAATTTCTCGACTTCGCGCACTAGCTCAGGCTCTTTCCCCCCCAGTGACGTGACGTTCCACGTCCCAAGAGCTAGCTTCTGTAGGCGAGGATCAGACTGCCAAGTGCTCTGCCTTCGGCTGACGCCCAGCTCACATTGCACCCGACCTCTATGGCCCCTGCTATGGGTGGTGAGCCCATTGGAGGGGTGACCCACGTTGCCTCTTCGGGCTGTGCCCGGCCGGGCCCCATGGGAACAGGCCCGGCCACCAGGCGCTCGCCATCGTGCCCCACCTCCGGGCCTGGCTCCAGAGGGGGGCCCCGGTGACCCGCGTCCGGGCGAGGGAAATCTGGGTCCATGATTTTTCTTCTTCATAAAGGTCTTCGAGCTGCTTTTTTTCTGATCCCTCACCTAGAACCTGTTTGCCTTGGGAGACCCTACCAGGGGGCTTTATGCCCCCGGACAACATAGCTCCTAGGATCTTTGGGACACGCAAACTCCTCTACCAGGATAAGGTTGCAGCTCAGAGAGGAGGATACTAAATGTATGTTTAATGTACCGTAAGATTTTTTGTTAAAAAGAAAGCCAATAATGACATTTTTTGTATTGAAATAATGTTGGTAAAATATTTGTATTTTTTATATTGATTTCAGGGAAAAAAACTAAATGTATATGTATGTGCGTATGTATGCATGTATTTGTATATTGCACATGTATATACAGTACATTTGCAGTAAAAGTACATGGAACTCATTATTGTACAGTTTTAATTCATGAATAATCTTAATTATAATTACACCATGAAACACTTTTCATTTCATCTGTAGTGGATGTAAATGACATGATCGATTGATCACAGGGAAACTATAATACTTTTTGTCTTTTCTGACTTATAAATGTTGGTACAATGTTACTCGTGTTAAACAATGCCATAGTGTCGAATCATAAGGTTGATGGATTTGGGCTTGAGCTTGCAAGAAGTTTCATCATACCTCCCCTTTAACAATGAACAACTTCTTGTAAGCAAGCCGAAGTGTCCTGTTGGGAACTCAACCAAAATATAAAATGTTTACATAAAATGTATAAAGACTTCTATAGACTCCTATAAAGACTTAAAGTGGCCCTATTTTGCAAAACCAAATTATTTGGGATCTGCATAAGTCCAACCATGGAGGCATGGCAAAGATATTCATGAAATAATCCTGCCTTCCTTCACACTTTCCAAACCAGCAATTTGGAATTTGCTCTGTCCTGTGACTGTTTCTGACCTGTGACTTCAGCGGAGTATCCATATATGGTATAAATCTACCCAAAGTGCTTTGTGCAAGTCCGGAATTGTAGTCGGATGTAATCAAAACACCCCTTCTTTTTCTCTGTCGTCTTGATGTGGGGCAGACTGGCTCGTACATGCACATGCATTCTCCGCTGTTGCCATTTCTAATACAACATAGCGTATAACAACTACAACATGGCTGACGGGTAGGAGAGTTAGCTTACATTTAAAGGCCTACTGAAATGAGATTTTGTTGTTTAAACGGGAATAGCAGGTCCATTCTATGTGTCATACTTGATCATTTCGCGATATTGCCATATTTTTGCTGAAAGGATTAAGTAGAGAACATCGACGATAAAGTTCGCAACTTTCGGTCGCTAATAAAAAAGCCCTGCCTTTACCGGAAGTATGTGCACGTAACGTCACGAGTTGCAGGGCGCCACACATATTCACATTGTTTATAATGGGAGCCACCAGCAGCAAGAGCAATTTGGACCGAGAAAGCGACAATTTCCCCATTAATTTGAGCGAGGATGAAAGATTGGTGAATTACGATATTGAAAGTGAAGGACTAGAAAAAAATTAATAAATATATTTTTTTTTAAAAGCGACGGCTCCGGGCGGCATTGTGAGCGTTTCAGATGTAATTAGACACATTTACTAAGATAATTCTGGAAGATCCCTTATCTGCTTATTGTTTTAATAGTGTTTTTGTGAGATTGTAAATATTGTAAAGTGATACCTCGAGGTCTGATGACTCGGTGAACACGAAGTGTCTCAGGGAGAAGCCGAGGAGCCAAGCTCACAGCTGCCTTTTTTGACAGCTGCTGCAGGACGACGAATAATCCATTGATGTCTCCGGTAAGATATATATCACAATTTTCCCATCCAAAAACATGCTGGTTGACGTAGAGAAAACATGTTCGCTTGACCGTTCTGCTTCACAACAAACAAAGAAACACCGGCTCTGTCTCGGTGCTAAAGACAGCTGCAATCCACCGCTTTTCACCAACAACATTGTTATTTATAGTCTCCATTATTAAATGAACAAATTGCAAAAGATTCAGCAACACAGATGTCCAAAATACTGTGTAATTATGCGACTAAAGCAGATGACTTTTAGCCGCTAGTGGTGCAGCGCTAATATTTCCTGGCAGTCCGTGACGTTTTCAACAAGAAACTCGCGGGAAATTTAAAATTGTAATTTAGTAAACTAAAAAGGCCGTATTGGCATGTGTTGCAATGTTAATATTTCATCATTGATATATAAACTATCAGACTGCGTGGTCGGTAGTAGTGGGTTTCAGTAGGCCTTTAAATGTAACTCTAATCACCCCTAAAAAGCAAACTTGTATAGTCAATTGTTAACTACTTTGTTTATTTTGAAATAGTTGTTTTTTTATGTATTTTCTTGTCCTGAATGTTTGTATCGCCTATTTTATATATGTGCATTTTTGCATTTGTGGCATTCGGCAGCATTTGTGGCATTCGGCAGCATGTGAGGCGATCTCGGTAGAGAAGACATATTTAACAAACGCATCACGTTCTGTCCTCAGAAAAGGTCGCTTGGACCCGCCCGGGATCTCCGCGCCGATTTTGGCAAGGTTGAGGGGTGTCTGGATTTAAAATTCACTGCAGTCTAAACGGGTCAAGTCCCCCAGCCGACCTTTTAAGGTCCATTAGAGGCCTGTCTGTGTAAAAAAAAAAAAAAAAAAATCACACAAAATAAGACGCAATCTTTTTCTGTTGCAGCACCCTGGCATGCACATTTAAGCTAAAGGTCAGGCGTGTTTGGCTTGGCGCCGGCAGATAAATACTAGCACAGCCGAGGTTCGAGGACCTCTATTCAGCCAACTCTATCCAGTGTGACTCAAGCATTATTGATGCTAATGTAAATTTTCTCCCCCATTTTGACCATAGATATTAACACAGGTTACCATCCTGGGGATGACCGCCTACGTCCTGCTGACACTCACCTGCATTGGTTTCATCATCGACCAAAGGTAAAGAACACACTGGATACTTCTGAGTGCTTAAAAAAGCAACAAAGTACAGCCCGGCTTGGTTTTTTTTATTGGTTCTCAACATATTCTAAAACTAAAACGATTAAAATGCATTCTCAATGAGCTACAATATTGTTTGATATTATGACGGGTGTCCCCGATATTGACATTTTTTCCCCAAAAAATTATCGGATTATCATGGCCTGTATCTAAAACGATACTAGCAGTCAGTTTTGCTCCCGCTAGTCTTTACTTCAAAACACTGTCATATTGAACACACAAATGAAGTGATAAAATAACTTACAATTCCAAAATGAATGCACAGTAGAACCTCGATTTATTAACTTATGTACTTCATGAACGCGGTCAAATAAGTGAAAAGTTTGTACAGTGAAGCAAGTTTTTCCATAAGAAACAATGTAATATGAATAATGGCTTTTAGTACATATTTTAGTGAAAGTTTGTGTACTTTAAACACAATATGAAGTGCTATACAGTAATGTATATCAAAGAAACCTAACAAGGGGGGATGGATCAACATTCTATTTATTAACAAGCACACAGAAGTCTTTATGGAGCCCTAACCAACGATCAGAAATCATCAAAAAAATAAATTAATAAATAATAAAAATAATATTGCTAAAATTTGTGAGCGCCATTCATGTACTCCTCGGAAAATATATATTTTTTTAAACTCACAGCGATTCCCTTCTTTTTTTCATGCTGGTCTGATGAGTTTTTGGGACTCGCATCAAGTTAGGAAAATGGACAAAACCTGTCAAAAGGGGGAATAAAACACAAACAAGTGTCCTGGAAGGCTCTGCCTCCTCATTAAAATGTGACACCCTTTTTTTTTGGCTTGCATAAAATAAATAAATTAAGCATTTGTACACAGAGACATACAGTAGTTCGCACACACTGGCGCATTAGACTCAATCTAAAATGTCGTAAATTAAAAAATGTTTGTACTGTAAGTAGAGCGCTTCCTAAATCGAGGTTCCGCTGTATTAAAACAAATGCGCTAGCTTGATGCTAATTTGCTATACTTTATGTACAATACTTAAAGAATAAACACTTTGTAGGACTCAACAAAAAAGACTGGCACAGTCGACTTAATCAAAGACTAATTTCTGAGTACGGCAACGCACCTCGGACAAACTGTAATGCATACTTGCAAATGAGACTCAGAACTGTAAGAAAACAATATATAACAACTATACTGAACAAAAATATAAACGCAGCAGTTATGTTTTTTCTCCCATTTTTCATGAGTTGAACTCAAAGATCTAAAACTTTTACTATATACACATAAAACCTATTCCTCTCAAATATTGTTCACAAATCTGTTTAAACTGTGCTAGTGAGCATTTTGTTCTTTGCCAAGATAATCCATCCCTCCTCACAGGTGTGGCATTTGAACAGAGTATCCACGGATTCTTAAAAAGTCTTAAATTTATTAGAAATTCCTAAAATGGTCTTAAATTCAGTACTTAATGGTCTTAAATTGTCCGGCCATTTTTTTTTTTTCGGGGCACGTCTTTGAGTAAAAGTGAGTGATTTCGGCTCACTCGTTTTTTTTCTTCGGATATCTTCAAGAGTTACAAAGAAAAAATAAGTGAGTTGAAAAAAATAGAGGCAGAACTCGTGAATGAGAACAGCCAGCTGAAGCTCAACTGAGGCTCATTTGAGTGTCTGTTCAGTGTTTTGTTGTTGATGTTATAATACTGTTTTGCACTATTATTGCACTATTATTGACCAAATGTAGTTTATTTTTACCCTCACCTCGGTTATTATGTTTTTACTGGCGTTGGTGTTGGTTTGTTTGTTTTGAAAGTCAAAGTTTTTGGATCCCTCAAGATTTTTGATAAGCACCACTTTGCCAAACAGCTTATCAGTTTGTTTATTAATAAACATACAAAAAGTAAACTTGACTGATTGTCATTGAGGTTGTAGTACAGTGGGATCCCGAACCATCGCTTATATTTATAGATGTTTTATTATTTTTTTCGGTCTTAAATTTCATTCAAGGTGGCATTAAAAAGGTCTTAAAAAGTCTTAAATTTGACTTGCTGAAACCTGCAGATACCCTGATGAAGATGCTGATCAAACAGCATGATTATTGCACAGGTGTGCCATAGGCTGCCCGCAATAAAAGTCCACTCTGAAATTAGCTTTATTGGGGGTCAGTGAGGGTCAGAAATCTGTCAGTATCTGGTGTGATCACTATTTGCCTCATGCAGTGCAACACATCTTCTTCACATAGAGTTGGCCAGGTTGTTGATTGTGGCCTGTGAAATGTTGGTCCACTGCTCTTCATTGGCCGTGCCAAGTTGCTGGATATTGTCAGGAACCGGAACACACTGTCGTATACGCCAATCCACAGCATCCCAAACATGCTCAATGGGTGACATGTCCGGTGAGTATGCTGGCCATGCAAGAACTGGGAGGTTTTCAGCTTCCAGGAATTGTGTAAAGATCCTTGCAACATGGGGCCGTGCATTGTTATGCTGCAACGTGACAATGCAAAGCCCCTCCCCCTTTTACTTCAAACCTGGTGACGCCCCGGCCAACCTCCAATTAGTTTAAATTTCAACACAATTCCACCATAGAAAATAATAGAAAAGGTCACTTTTATTGTATATTGATGCACTCTTTAACGACCATTGACTTTATGTCCCGCCGCTTAGGTCGCTGGCATCCATCTTGGAGATGCTGCGTTGTGCTGCCATGGTGACGATGCTGCGGTACAATCAGTTGAGGCTCCCCTATTCGTCTCTGGCTATCCCCACTGAGGTAAGACCACCTAAATTATACAGTTTGGCACCTCATCATCAATTAATTAGCAGTGATTTAGATATATTAGTGTCACGTTCAGGGTTGTCGGGGGGAGGTTTGTTTGTGGACTTTTTAATTTTTTTTGTCACTTGACCAATGTTAATGTAAAATAAATATAGCCTTGAACATTCAATAATAAAGTAGCTTAAAGGGGAACATTAACACCAGATCTATGTAAGCGTCAATATATACCTTGATGGTGCAGAAAAAAGACCATATATTTTTTTAACCGATTTCCGAACTCTAAATGGGTGAATTTTGGCGAATTAAACTTCTTTCTGTTTATCGCTCTTTTTGCGATGACGTCAGAATGTGCCGTCTCCGAGGTAATACAGCCGCCATTTTCATTTTCAACACATTACAAACACCGGGTCTCAGCTCTGTTGTTTTCCGTTTTTTCGACTACTTTTTGGAACTTTGGAGACATCATGCCTCGTCGGTGTGTTGTCGGAGGGTGTAACAACACTAACAGGGAGGGATTCAAGTTGCACCACTGGCCCGAAGATGCGAAAATGTCTTCCGCCAGAGTGTCTCTATATTTTACCATCGATGACAGACATGGCACAGAGATGTATGGATAACCTGCAGATGCATTTGCAACGATAAAGTCAATGAAATCACAAAGGTGAGTTTTGTTGATGTCGACTTATGTGCTAATCAGACATATTTGGTTGTGGCCTGACTGCCAGCTAATCCATGCTAACATGCTACGCTAATCGACGCTAACATGCTATTTACCGGCGGTGCTAAAGCAGACATGGCACAGATGTATGGCTAACCTGCAGATGCATTTGCAACTATAAAGTCAACGAATTCACAAAGGTGAGTTTTGTTGATGTTGACTGCCAGCTAATCCATGCTAACATGCTACGCTAATCGATGCTAACATGCTATTTACCGGCGGTGCTAAAGCAGACATGGCACAGAGATGTATGGATAGCCTGCAGATGCATTTGCAACTATATTATGTTTCCTTCCACCCACATTTAATGCGAAAAAAACTTACCAATAGAAGGATTTAAGTTGCTCCAGTGTCACGAGATGCGAAAGTCCTGATCGTTTGGTCCGCACATTTTACCGGCGATACTAACGCAGCTATTCGGCCATGCTATGGCTATGAATAGCGTCAATAGCTATTCGCTCAATAGCTTCAGTTTCTTCTTCAATACTTTCATACTCCAACCCTCCGTTTCAATACATGCGTAATCTGTTGAATCGCTTAAACCGCTGAAATCCGAGTCTGAATCCGAGCTAATGCCGCTATATCTTGCTGTGGTATTCGCCGTTGTTTGTTTACATTGGCAGCACTGTATGACGTCACAGGGAAATGGATAGTCGCATCGCAAATAGCGAAAATCAAGCACTTTAAAGCTATTTTTAGGGATATTCTGGGACCGGTAAAATTTTGAAAAAAAGTTCAAAAAATAAAACAAGCCACTGGGAACTGATTTTTTTTGTTTTTAACCCTTTTGAAATTGTGATAATGTTCCCCTTTAAATAAAATGTATGTCCAAAACTACCTAGCCCTCCTATTAAAAAAATACAAACTGGGTTATTCCACCAAGTTAGCAGCAAACCTAACTTTGAACACTTCACTCAACACAGATGTCATACTGTCGTTAAAGCTAATCTTTAATATAATACATGCCTGTCGCTGCATAGGAGAAAGTTCTGTACAATTTTGCAACTTATTAGCAATAACTGTGGTGCATTCAAAGACCTCTATAAAAGTTGGAAATTGAAGTCACTAGTTTTGAAGACAGATAGATGCACTACTAACATAATCATACCGATGTATTATATTCACAGTATTATAATTGTACAAACCCCGTTTCCATGTGAGTTGGGAAATTGTGTTAAATGTAAATAAAAACGGAATACAATTATTTGCAAATCATTTTCAACCCATATTCAGTTGAATATGCTACAAAGACAACATATTTTTATGTTCAAACTGATAAACATTTTTTTTTGGAAAATAATCATTAACTTTATAATTTGATGCCAGCAACACGTGACAAAGAAGTTGGGAAAGGTGGGAAAAAATACTGATAAAGTTGAGGAATGCTCATCAAACACTTATTTGGAACATCCCACAGGTGTGCAGGCTAATTGGGAACAGGTGGTTGTCATGATTGGGTATAAAAATAGCTTCCCAAAAAATGCTCAGTCTTTCACAAGAAAGGATGGAGCGAGGTACACCCCTTTGTCCACAACTGCGTTAGCAAAGAGTCAAACAGTTTGAGAACAACGTTTCTCAAAGTGCCATTGCAAACAATTTAGGGATTTCAACATCTACGGTCCATGATATCATCAAAAGGTTCAGAGAATCTGGAGAAATCACTCCATGTAAGCGGCATGGCCTTAAACCAACATTGAATGACCGTGACCTTCGATCTCTCAGACGGCACTGTATCAAAAACAGACATCAATTTCTAAAGGATATCACCACATGGGCTCAGGAACACCTCAGAAAACCACTGTCACTAAATGCAGTTTGTCGTTACATCTGTAAGTGCAAGTTGAAGCTCTACTATGCAAAGCGAAAGCCATTTTAAACAACATCCAGAAACGCCGCCGGCTTCTCTGGGCCCGAGATCATTTAAGATGGACTGATGCAAAGTGGAAAAGTGTTCTGTGGTCTGACGAGTCCACATTTCAAATTGTTTTTGCCAAGCGAACCATCCAGACTGTTATCGACGCAAAGTTCAAAAGCTAGCATCTGTGATGGTATGGGGGTGCATTAGTGCCCAAAGCATGGGTAACTTAAACATCTGTGAAGGCACCGTTAATGCTGAAAGGTACATACAGGTTTTGGAACAACATATGCTGCCATCCAAGCGCCGTCTTTTTCATGGACGCCCCTGCTTATTTCAGCAAAACAATGCCAAGCCACATTCAGCACGTGTTACAACAGCGTGGCTTTGTAAAAAAAGAGTTTGGGTACTTTCCTGGCCCGCCTGCAGTCCAGACCTGTCTCCCATCGAAAATGTGTGGCGCATTTTAAAGCATAAAATTCGACAACAAGACCCCGGATTGTTGAACAACTTAAGCTGTACATAAAACAAGAATGGTAAAGAATTCCACTTTCAAAGCTTCAACAATTAGTTTCCTCAGTACCGAAATGTTCATTGAGTGTTGTTAAAAGAAAAGGTGATGTAACACAGTGGTGAACATGCCCTTTCCCAACTACTTTGGCAGGTGTTGCAGCCATGAAATTCTAAGTTAATTATTATTTGCAAAAAATAAAATAAAGTTTATGAGTTTGAACATTAAATATCTTCTCTTTGTACTGCATTCAATTGAATATGGGTTGAAAATGATTTGCAAATCATTGTATTCCTTTTATATTTACATCTAACACAATTTCCCAACTCATATGGAAACGAGGTTTTGTTATTATATTATTAATCCTATTTATATCAGAATCTATACTTTACATTTTGAAGTAGAGGGAAACTTGACAGAATTATAATCATATTTAAGAGAATAATGACCTTTTTTTTTACTTATTAAAATCCTATTCTGGACACTATGTTGAGTTTGACACTTTTGTAAAAAATAAACATATCTTTTTTTAAACGAAAACAAAAATTTTAAGTGGGTTTACTAAGATATGTTAATTAATCCCATCCTTGAATAATAAATGTTTTTAAAAAGCTGTTTTCAACCTAATATATGAAATAATTAGTTTTTAGTGCATGTAAACATACAAAGTGTGTGTATGGGGTGGTGACTTTGATTTTAAGGTCGGATGGGTCTTCTGTCTGGTGGCCCTGAATTTTAAGCCCAGCCCCTGGTCACATTTTTTAGTTAAAATGATATTGGTAAAACAGCAAAAAAGCCATTTATTTTTTTATTTTTTTTTTAATTACACATTATCACTAATAGTATGACAGAGAAAGGGGCTGTTTGCAACTTCCTCAATTATATTTATAACTGTCTATAATTTTTACATACGTATATGTACATTTTTTATTTTTTTTACGGCAGTCATTTAACCTTTTTCATGCACACGTACGCGTAGGGAGAGCGTGCACATATACAGTACATAAATATGTTGTTATTATAATAAAATATACGTTCAAAGAAAGCTAACGCTAACTATCCAAATCACAATTATTAGCTAACACCCAAAGTGTAGTTTCGTCATTGTAAACTATAAGCCACCAGAGAGCGGGATGTATTGTGTAAAATACATTGGAAAGCTAGTGCCCTCTAGGGATCTGTGGAAATATTACAAACATGCCCTTTAATAAATAAATACACAGAGTGTATCATTATGCTTAAAGGGGAACATTATCACAATTTCAGAAGGGTTAAAACCAATACAAATCAGTTCTCAGTGGCTTATTTTATTTTTCAATTTTTTTTTCAAAATTTTATCCATCATGGAATATCCCGAAAAAAGGCTTTAAACTGCCTGATTTTCGCTTTCTATGTATCCACCCCCCCCATTTTCCTGTGACGTCACTGCGTGACGCCAAACCAACAAACATGGCAGATAGAACAGAACGATATAGCGACATTAGCTCGGATTCAGACTCTGATTTCAGCGCCTTAAGCGATTCAACAGATTACACATGTATTGAAACGGATGGATGGAGTGTGGAGGCAGATAGCGAAAACGAAATTGAAGAAAAAACTGAAGCTATTGAGCCAACGAGGGCAAATTTGGCGATCGCCTTCTAACCAACGATTGTATCTTTTGACCACTGGACTTAAATCTGTCGATTGGTAAGTGTTTTTTTGGCATTAAATGTGGGTGGAGGGAAAGGCTGGATGCAAATATAGCAAAAAATGTACATACAGCGAGCCTAAACAGTATGTTAGCATTGATTAGCTGGGCGTCAAGCCGTGACCAAATATGTCTGATTAGCACATAAGTCAATAACATCAACAAAACTCACCTTTGTGATTTTGTTGACTTTATTGTTGGAAATGCATCTGCTTTGAGTGTCGCAGGATATCCACACATCTCTGTGCCATCTGACGTAGCATAGCTGTCATCGGTAAAATGTGCAGAACAAACGAGGGACTTTCGCATCTTTTGACCACTAGTGTACTTATATCCGTCGATTGTTTGGCATTAAATGTGGGTGGAGGGAAAGGCTGGATGCAAATATAGCTACAAATGAGGCAAAATGATGCAATATGTACATACAGCTAGCCTAAACAGCATGTTAGCATCGATTAACATGCCATGACCATTTATTTGTCTGATTAGCACACTCCACGTGAGTCAACTTGAAACCTTCTCTGTTAGTGTTGTTACACCCTCCGACAACACACCGACGAGGCATGATGTCTCCAAGGTACGGAAAACAGTCGAAAAAACGGAAAATAACAGAGCTGATTTGACTTGGTTTGTGTAATGTGTTTGAGAAAATGGCGGATTGCTTCCCTTTGGAACGTCACGGGTGAAAGGTCATCACTCCAACAGCGAACAATTGAAAGGCGTTTCAATCGCCAAATTAACCCTTTAAGAGTTCGGAAATCAGTTAAAAATACATATGGTCTTTTTTCTGCAACATCAAGGTATATATTGACGCTTACATAGGTCTGGTGATAATGTTCCCCATTAATAATTGTAAAAATATTAGTAATTTTATTCAAAGAATCCCAATTTCTAAATCTAGTTGTACTTCAGCAACACTTTTGACATCTGGTGTTAATTTAGAGTTGAAATAGTGAAGATGGAAACACACAGTATTGTGACGCAGCACGGGTAAAAGGTTGTGAAGTATTTCTTCTCATTAAGTCCTTGACTTGATGGTTAACGAGTGGAAGGTCACGCAGGTGGTCATTGTGTTTTTTCTGGCCTTTCCGTGGTGTCTCTGCCCGTGTGTGCGCTGTGTGGTCCACTTGGTGTGCGAGCGGGGGCGCGAGGTCCAGCCGGCGGCCTGATGATCTATGAGTCCAGATGCAACGGCCAATTGACCATAAAATTTGGCGTGCCTTTCTGGCTCTGGCAAGCCCAACTGTAAATGGCGGCCTGACCTCTCATTATTTGCACCACCTCTCTTTCTCTCGCTCTCACTCTCTCTTTCGCTCTGCCCGGCGCTCGCCATCGCAGCATGGGCGAACTGGGGAGACGCCTCTGGAACCAATTAGTGCCGTCTGCCACTAACTAGAGCTGGCTGATGAAATTTGCACGTGAGCGCTGAGTCGCCGTTTTTATTGTCTTATGACTTCACATCTGTGCTGCTCAGGTGTTGCAGAGACAATTCAGGTTTTTCCTCAATATTAAAAGTATTTTCCCGACAGCAGGGAGTCTCAAACTGTGGTACTGGTACGCATCTAGCGGAATGCCAAATAATGATTAGATTTTTCCCATATTAAACAGTGTTACTGTTCAAACTGTGAGTAATGTTACAGTGCCCAAAATATAACAGTATTTTCACGCGGTATATAAGCCACACCAATTAAATTTTAGGGAAAATATTTTTAGCCGGACCGGACTATTGGTGGAAGATATATACGTTATTTGCACAACCAATATTTGCTTACATCATGGGTGTCAAACTCTGTTTTAGCCCGCCGTGTAATTTAATTTGGCCCTTGAGGCAATATCAAATTAACATTACAGCTGGCCCGCCGTTATTACACAGCAGCAGTAACGCTGTAACCAGGGGCGCCGCTAGGGATTTTGGGCCCCATGAAAAGAATCTTTACAGGGCCCCCAACACATAATTTTATATAATTTCATCATCATTAGGGGCCTCTCTGGCGCCACTAGCTGTAACACCGCAATTTCTCACACTTGCCAATCCTCCCGAAGTTCAGTGCCCCTCCCGAAAATCTCCCGGGGCAAGCAAGCATTCTCCCGATTTTCACCCGGACAACAATATTGAGGGGGTGCCTTAAAGGCACTGCCTTTAGCATTCTCTACAACCTGTCGTCACGTCCGCATTTCCTCCTTACAAACAGCGTGCAGGCCCACTCGCATAATATATGCGACTATTACACACACATAAGTGAATGCAAGCATACTTGGTCAACAGCCATACAGGTCACACTGAGGGTGGCCGTGTAAAGAACTTTAACACTGTTACAAATATGCGCCACACTGTGAACTCACACCAAACAAGAATGACAAACACATTTCGGGAGAACATCTGCACTGTAACATAACATAAACACAACAGAACAAATACCCAGAACCCCTTGCAGCACTAACTATTTCGGGACGCTACAATATATTTACCTCAGAAGGCTGCAAATAGAAAAGAGGCATTAAATTTGTATTTAAATTTTATTTGATATGCCATTGATATGTTTTAGTTATTATTATTATTATTTGAAACTCGATTTTGCATGTCACTATAAAGTTACTGTATATAAGCCTTGCTTTTTCAATGTTCAATGCAAAACTTGTTTGGGTCCCTATTAAAAGGTTAATTTTTTCAACCTTGGCCCGCGGCTTTGTTCAGTTTTGAATTTTGGCCCACTCTGTATTTGAGTTTGACACCCCTGGCTTACATCCATTTATTCAGTGGTTCTTAACCTGGGTTCGATCGAACCCTAGGGGTTCAGTCAGTCGGCCTCAGGGGCTCGACGAAGCCTCCGTCCAAACCTGACTAAATAACAAGTTCAATGTTGTATTATTATAATCAAATGACAGCAATCATTTCCATGAGATTATTTTCTAATATAAGTGTTTTGGCTTACCTTCAATAACAAAAAAACAACAACATTGTTTTTCATGAGCTCTGTACAAGGTGGGGTTGGAAATAATTTGTACCCCTTTCAGATATCGCATTTAGGTCCTACTAAAACATTCGCATGTTGCACAATGAGATGTACACATGGGATCATGTGTACATTCCTTTAACTTTCTGTTTGTAAAATATATCTTTACTAGTTTTTATTTAATATAGTGACATCATTAAATGAAGAAAAAATTGTATTTTTCGTTTAAAAAAGGGTTCAGTGAATACGCATATGAAACTGCCGTGGTTCGGTATTTCCAACAAGGTTAAGAACCACTGCATTAATTGTTTTCAAACGGTATCTGTAACATGCCAGTAAAACGACTAATCAAACAAAACAGAAGTCATCATCGTGGACCTACTAGCTGCGGAAGCTAGCTCTCCAATCAGCTAAACAGACTCAATAACTCCACGGTGACGTTTTGGTGAATTTACTGAGGATTTTTGTGAAACTGAAACAAAACATAATGCTATTGTAACTTAATAATACTAACAGAGACACTCGTAAACGTGTTTGCATTTTAGCTAATGCTAATGTTGCTCGCTTGATTACATTACAATAGCACGTACAAATAGGCGTGTAAACACTCCTACAGACATTACACATGGGACTTTTTAGTGAGTATCAACAGTTTTAGTTGTATTGTAAAACTTACACACGTTGTTTTGAATGATAAATGAAGAATCCATACTAGTACAACGCCATGGACAGCTAGAACACTGAACTGCACGCCGGTTAAAAGAAAATTAAAAACTACCTGTAAAAATGGAAGGACACTAATGCACCCGCAGTGAGCAAAATGGTCCAAAAGATGGCGCCATAGTACAAACAATAATATTATTGCTGTTAACGAGAAAAACATCCATGACTCGGGCTGAAAGTTTAAGAAAAGAGTAGCGGCTTTTAGTTCGGAATTTACATTACTTTAATTGTTTTCAAACTGTAACGTGGCAGTAAAATGGCTGATTAAACAAAACAGAAGTCATCGTCATGGACCCACTAGCTGCGGAAGCTAGCTCTCCAATCAGCTAAACAGACTCAATAACTCCATGGTGACTTTTCGGTGAATTTACTGAGGAATTTATGAAACTGTATGAATACAAAAAGAATGCCATTGTAAGTTAATAATACCAACACAGACACTCATTAATGTGTTGGCATATTAGAGAACGCTAACAATGCTAGCGTCATTACATATAGACATCACACGGCATGGCTCGGTCGGTAAAGCGGCTGTCTCAGCAACTTAAGGGTTTCAGATTTGGACCGTCGTAGTCACTGTCCTTGTGTCTCTGGGCAAGATACTTTACCCACCTGCTCCCAGTGCCACCCATACTGGTTTAAATGTAGCTTAGATAATGGGTTTCACTTTGTAAAGCACTTTGAGTCCATCCATTAATCCATTTTCTACTGCTTATCCCTTTCCGGGTCGCGGGGGGTCACTGGAGCCTATCTCAGCTGCATTTAGGCGGTAGGCGGGGTACACCCTGGACAAGTTGACACCTCATCGCAGGGCCAACACAGACAACATTCACACTCACATTCACACAGTAGGGCCAGGTTAGTGTTGCCAATCAACCTATCCCCAGGTGCATGTCTTTGGAGTTTGGAGGAAGCCGGAGTACTCAGAGAGAACCCACGCAGTCATGGAAACTCCACACAGAAAGATCCCGAGCACAGGATCGAACCCAAGACTTTCGTATTTTAAGGACAGATGCACTAACCACAAAACAACCGTGCTGCCCCTTTCTTTCTTCCTGGAGGCACTGCAGTACCAGGTCGATGCGTGGAGTGGATGGACGGTGCAAGTTTTGAGTCACTAGAGAAAATCAGTATATAAATATAATTAACTTTACTTAATTCCACACATGGAATGGTTTAGTAAGTATAAACGGTTTTAGTTATATTGTAAACCTTACAAACATTGCTTGGAGTGATACATGTAAAATCCACAAGAGAACGCTGTGAACATCAGAATCAGAATCAGAATCAGAAAAGTTTTTATTGCCATTGTTTGAGAACGGGTCCACAAACTAGGAATTTTACTTGGCGCAATCGTGCAACATAAAATACATATAACACAGAATAGAATAACATGAGCTGTAACTGAGCTATCAGATCCTGTTATTGTTCACGTGTCTGATGGCCGAGGGGAAAAAACTGTTTAGATGGCGGGAGGTGTAGGTCTGGATGGACTGTAGTCTCCTGCCCGAGGGAAGAGGGGAGCACTAAATGGAAGGACACTGCAGGATCTGCAGTGAGCAAACTCGTATATACCACAAACCATAACACACTTCCTGAGCGTTTACTTGTGTTTTACTATTTGCGTTATGGCCGTCAGCAAAGAAAATTGCCTAAATTAGCCGCACCGTTTTATGAGCCACGGGGTGCAAAGCGTAAAAAAAAAGTTGCGGCTAATAGTCCGTAATTTACAGTACAGTAAATATATTTCTTAAATAAAACATCCGTCTTGTTTTTAATGAATACTTAGGCTATTGTACTATAATGTTGGGCATGTTGGTGTTACTTGGAGAGCCAAGTGATTTCTAAGGTGGTGCTTTGAGAACCACTGCCCTGGAGCTAACCAAAACTTCAGCACTGGATTTACGCTGCTTGGCAGTCACCGTTGAGCAAGTCATTTGACGCGATTTCAAGTGGCAGTGCTTGATTTGGAACCTACCGCTCGCAGGTGGCGCTGGTTGAAAATCCTCCCAATTGGTTCCTGACGTGCCCTTTACGTGAAACCTCCCCCCAGCATTTAACGACCTCTGACGTGTGACTGGAACAGGCCACCTTTTGAAGTCAAGCCAATCAATTAAAAAGTTGCAGGCGGGGGAATTCATACTTAATTGTCCTCAGGCCCCTGTGACTGTACATTTGCACCCAGCAAAAGAAGCCGCGGTGCGTTTGCGGTCCTTGAAAGCCGCTGGTGTGATATATGGCACCCTTAAAGCTCGCGGTGGTATTTATGGCAGCTGTGGAGAGTTCCCCCCCCCACCCCTGTAAAGCTTGCAGGCTTGACCTGTAAACCACCGCTGCCTCCCGCTTCCCGACGCCCACTCGCCTGCCCAAAAAGCCACGTCTGTGGGGATCACACCAAGGCCTCCAGACGGGAAGCTGGCAACCGTCTGTGTGAATGAACTTTGGAGCGAATGGGGTTATGATCCTATTGGGCGTGCACCGGTATTTGTGCAATGCACATTGTTTTCTAACATCAAAGCAAACCGAACACACGTGGGACTCTTAGAAACAGACAAAACATTGAAGAATACTAAGTTCTTCACACCATCATTTCATAGGCGCGTCGTCATTCTTGTATCGAGCGTCATCAGTTGTGGTTCTGATCCTCTATTGCGCTGCAGGGCTTTTCGAAAAAAAACCCTTAAGCAACAATAAGCACATATTAACACATGTTATGACACACAGACAACCCGAGACTTGCAAAAGGGAAGAGGGTTTGTAACTGCTGCCACCTGGCGCTGCTCTGTACACCATCGTACCGCAAAGGGTTGAGCGGCGAAGGTTTGGGGGGCAGGGGGTGGATGTGTCGTAGTCCATGGTTGTATGTTCAATTGGCCAAAACGTGCGGGAAGTTAATAAATCAAAAATAGGATTTGTTGCACTGGAAACTGACCATTCCATGATTGTGCTGCTTGTCTCTTTGTAAGAGCTCATTTTTTTACTTCAGACTTGTCTGTGGAAAGATAAATGTCCAGGTCAGACCAATATTTTCAAGTTCAAGTCCAACACAAAGGCCCAGCCAAAGCAGCAGAAAAAACACAAATCCCCCGCTCTTTCTTTTCCTGGCATGGCTGCCGTGCCGGACAGATAAGACGACCCAGGGTGGGGAGGTCGTCGTTATTTCAGGCGCTCAACGTCCCCGCCGCCAAAACCCCTCACTTGCGAAAGGTCTAGGCGGGAAGATGTGGTAGCGAGAGGCGGTGGAAAGTCCTGAGGATGACATCATGTGCGCGCTCTCAGGAATGGAAAGAGAAAGGAAGTCTCCTCCCCGGGAGAAAAAGTTAGTGTTTTTTTTTTTTTTTTTTTTAGAGCAATACTGATCTCGGTATAAACATCAGGGTGGTCGAGTGTACACGGTGTGAAATATTATCACGCAGCGCGCAGGGGACCGTGCCCGTCAAACGGGTACCACTTGGTTTATGTTGTCAAAACACTTGCCAGGTAATGTTGTGGAAGTTTTCACTGAAATCGGACCTTTCAGAGTTTCACACAGGGTTTTTGGAGCTTGTTGGTGGGCTTTTCGCCAAATGCAGCCTCCTGCATGCGCTTTAATTAACAAGCAAATTAAATAACAGCCTTCCAGTATAGTGTAAAACCCGCCTGGAGAGAGTCCTCAGTCACCTAAGGTTGTGTTTGTTGTTGAGCCCCTATGAGAGTCCCTAAAAAAATATCTGTTTTTCAGCTGAGGTCGGTATGGGCCGCAATGGTACTCAGTTGTAATACACTTTTCCACCACTTGTGGCAGTAATTACATCCAAGCATCCATTTTCTACCGCTTATTCCTTTGTAGGTGCAGGGGGCGCTGGTGCCTATGAGGGGTGCAGTAATTACAATATCAAACAAACAGAAGTCTGGAGCTAAAGTCATAGAGAAGATTTCTTAGGCGCAAACTTTATGACTAAAGTGGTGAAGCTAAATTTTAGTTTGCATTTAAATTTAGTTAAAACATTTTGTTATTTTATTATTAACTTAGCTAGAATCTGAGTACAACAAATTGTTGTTTTAAGCACAAACCCTTTCAAGATTAGACAATTGTACAGGGTTACAGAAAAGTAACGCAAATTTATTTCAGCAATATGTTATTGTATGTACACTTATTTTTCATCACTTTTTATGAGTCCCTTCTTTTGCAGTATATTTAAGTATTTATTTTTATAATCCGCCCTACCTACATGTAAGCCTTCATAATAATAATTGTGATTAACACATGCTTTCTTTTCATTTGACAAGGTTTGTCCTGTTTGACCGAAAGGTTATATAAAATTATTGAATACGATTAAAATCAAGAGTAAGATTACTACTGTAATTTCCGTACAATAGAGCCGCAAACAACTCAATTTTAGAGGAAAAACATATTTTTCCATATACTAGCCGCACGGGTCTATAAGCCGCAGATATAAACGTTAAATTAGTTATTTAAACAGAACGATTTGGTAAATGTTTATTGACATACCTAATAGTTGCCAGACAGTGTAATACGACAGTAAAACGGTTGATCAAACAAAACAGAAGTCATCGTCATGGACCCTCTTAACTGTAAAAGCTAGCTCTCCAATCAGCTAAACATATACAATAACTCCCCGGTGACATTTTGGTGAATTTACTGACAAATTTGTGAAACTGAAACCAAATGAAAATAATTATATTGTAAATCAATAATACTAACACACTCTTAAACATCGTAGCATATTGAATAATGCTAACAAGGCTCGCTTGAATACATTATGATAGCATATACAAATATGAATGAAAACACTACTGACATCACACATTTGACGGTTTGGTAAGTACGAATTGTTTTAGTTATATTGTAAAACTTACAAAAGTTTGGACTGATGTACAGTGGGGCAAAAAGTATTTAGTCAGCCACCGATTGTGCATGTTCTCCCACTTAAAATGATGACAGAGGTCTGTAATTTTCATCACAGGTACACTTCAACTGTGAGAGACAGTGTGAAAAAAAATCCAGGAATGCACATTGTAGGAATTTTAAATAATTTATTTGTAAATTATGGTGGAAAATAAGTATTTGGTCAACCATTCAAAGCTCTCACTGATGGAAGGTTTTGGCTCAAAATCTCACGATACATGGCCCCATTCATTCTTTCCTTAACACGGATCAATCGTCCTGTCCCCTTAGCAGAAAAACAGCCCCTAAGCATGATGTTTCCACCCCCATGCTTCACAGTAGGTATGGTGTTCTTGGGATGCAAATCGGTATTCTTCTTCCTCCAAACACGACGAGTTGAGTTCATACCAAAAAGTTCTATTTTGGTTTCATCTGACCACATGACATTCTCCCAATCCTCTGCTGTATCATCCATGTATCCATTTTGGTATAAACTGAACTCGTCGTGTTTGGAGGAAGAAGAATACTGAGTTGCATCCCAAGAACACCACACCTACTGTGAAGCATGGGGGTGGAAACATCATGCTTTGGGGCTGTTTTTCTGCTAAGGATCAGGAGGATTGATGCATGTTAAGGAAAGAATGAATGGGGCCATGTATCGTGAGATTTTGAGCCAAAACCTCCTTCCATCAGTGAGAGCTTTGAATGGTTGACCAAATACTTATTTTCCACCATAATTTACAAATAAATTCTTTAAAAGTCCTACAATGTGAATTCCTGGATTTTTTTTCACATTCCGTCTCTCACAGTTGAAGTGTACCTATGATGAAAATTACAGACATCTGTCATCATTTTAAGTGGGAGAACTTGTACAATCGGTGGCTGACTAAATACTTTTTTGCCCCTCTGTATGAAGGATCCATGAGGGCAGACACGTTACGGACGATTAAAAGACGGAACAGAACTTGTACTTCCGGTTGAAACCTCTAAATAGAAGGACACTGCAGCAAAGGCAGGGAGAAAACTCGTCCGAAAGATAGCGCAATAGCACAAACGATAACACACCATTTCAATGTCTTTGCTTGTTTTTTTTTTTAATTTTCAAAACTATTTGTATTGCGGACGAGTTTCCAAGCGTAGGAAAAAAAAGTAGCGGCTTATAGTCTGGAATTTACGGAAATTCTGTGTTAATATTTTAGCGCGCCCCGGGCCCCTTGGTCAAAAATGTCAAGATCCCCTGACCTAAGGGATGATTGGGGACTAAACGTTCACAGTACTAACGAGAAGATTGATGAAAAATGAAGGTTTTAGGTGCTCTCTTAAACATTGAGAGGGTGTCTGCTCCCCCAGGACTGCATTTGGAAGATGTTTCTTCTCACCAAAGCGGAATTAAAACACTAATACTCATAGTTAAAGACGTGCATTATGTTCGGCTGTAAATACGTCAGATTTCGAAAGTCAAATCTTCTCGAATGAAGGGAGGCTTTCATCACTCAGCACTCACTGTGACACACTCACTTCCTGGCTAACGATCACACACAATAGTATGTGTAGTAAAACCTGATTTTTTTTTTTTGCTCCTGCCTGGAAAAGCTTACCTTCTGCCAGTTTTTTGGGTCGGTCACTTTTGTCAGCCACTTTATTATTGTGCTTTATTGTGTCGTATACCGTCCACTCGCTTGGAGACGTCTGTCCTTGAAGCCCAAACGGTTGGCCGATGCTCCTTCCAAGTTGGCCACCTTTGGAGCGTGAGATGGTGGAAAAAGGGTCAACACGAGGGAGACTAAAAGCAGCATTGGAAAGTGGTCGCGTGCAAAAGCTTCCCACTCGTTTCAAGGTTTAGAAGGGAAACATGTTTTTTTATTGGGTGACATTTAACCATTTTTAGTTATTGTTACCGGCAAAGGCACGTCATGGTGCCGAGATTCATCACAATAGCGTAAACGCTCCTCTTGATGCCTCTATTAACTGTATCTAATCAGTCAATTATTTGGTCAGGCATCGAGTCAGTCAGTCTTGGTGGGTTAGTTAGTTAGTTAGTTAGTTAGTTAGTTAGTTAGTTAGTTAAGACTAATTATCGGGGCTGGCCCATGGCATAAACACTATATGCCAGGGGTGTCCAAAAGGTTTTTTGTTTTTTTGTTTTTTACTGAGGGCCACATAATGAAAAATCTAATCATGCGGTGGCCCTTTTGATATGTTTCAATTTCAAAACCAATACAATATATAGATCTTTTTTTAACCTTTCAGGCTCCCCTCAAGTTTGGCCCCGGGAACCCAGAAGAGTTTCAGTCAAAAAATGTGAAAATAAGTCTTATATTATTATTATTATTATATATATATTTATTTTTTTAATGAAATGCATAAATCTGTAGATATACTTTAGAATAGGATAGAAAGTACTTTATTGATACCTGGGGGAAATTCAGCACCACAGTTCGCTCACAATAAACAATAATAATAATAAATAATAAATGACGTATTATATATATAATATATGAATAATATAAATATATTCTACATTTAAGTGCAGTCAAGAAGGAACATATGCATTATACAGTCTGAAGGCTGTCGGTATGAAGGACCTCCTGTGTCGTTCCGTGTTACATTTTGGGAGTCCTAGCCTTCCACTGAACGTGCTCATTCTCTCCGCAAGGTCCGAGTGTAGTGGGTGGGAGGTGTTGTCCATAATGGCTAGGAGTTTTGCTAGACTTCTCTTCTCTGACACCACCGCCAGAGAGTCCAGCTCCACTCCCACCACGTCTCTACCAACTTGTCCAGTCTGTTTGCGTCCCTCACTCTCAGCCCGCTGCCCCAGCAAGCCACGGCGTACAAGAGGTGCCACCACCACCGACTCATGGAACATCTTCAACATTTTTGCACAGACGTTGAAGGATCCTAGCCTCCTGAGGAGGTATAGGTGGCTCTGTCCCTTCTTGTATAGGGCCTCAGCGTGTTTTGACCCATTCAGCTTGTTGTCCATGTGTACTCCGAGGTATTTATAATCCTCAACCATGTCCACATCAACCCCCCTGATGGAAACAGGGGTCGCTGAAGTACTCCTCCTCCTTCCCAAGTCCACAACCAGCTCCTTGGTCTTCGTCACATTGAGCTGGAGGTGGTTCTTTCCACACTATGTGACAAAGTCTTCCACCAGTGTCCTGTATTCCTCATCATCACCACCCTTAATACACCCCCACTATCGCAGAGTCGTCAGAAAACTTCTGAAGGTGGCAGGACTCTGATTAATAGTGGAAATCGGTGGTGTAAATGGTGAAGAGGAAGAGGGAGAGGACTGTACCCTGCGGGGCCCCGGTGTTGCTGACCAGCCTGTCAGACACACAGTCCTGCAGTCGCACGTACTGTAGTCTGTCAGTCAGGTAATCTACAACCCAGGACACCAAGGGGGCCTCCACCTGCATCCTCTCCAACTTCACACCCAGTAGCCCAGGCCGTATAGTATTGAAAGCACTGGAGAAATCAAAAAACATGACCCTCACACTGCTTGCAGGCTTGTCCAGGTGGGTGTGGGCTCGGTTCAGCAGGTAGATGACTGCGTCCTCCACTCCCAATCGTGGTTGGTAGGCGAATTGGAGTGGGTCCAGGTGGGGCTTGACTGTAGGGCGGAGTTGTTCCAGGAACAAACCTCTCCATGGTCTTCATGATATGGGAGGTTAGCGCCACCGGCCTGTAGTCTTTTGATGTGCTGGGTCGCGTGGACTTGGGAATGGGGACCACGCATGAGGTTTTCCACAGAGTGGGGACTTTCTGCAGCCTAAGGCTCATGTTGAAGATATGCTGGAGCACACCACACAGCTGTGGGGTGCAGGCTTTGAGCACCCTGGGGCTCACACCGTCAGGACCCGCGGCCCTGCCTGTGTGTAACTTATTTAGCTGTGAAATCACCTGTTTAGGTCCGTCTGTTGTTGTTGTTTTTTTTGTCAAAACCCTGTTGTATGGCATCCATCCATCCATCCATTTTCTACCGCTTATTCCCTTTCGGGGTCGCAGGGGGCGCTGGCGCCTATCTCAGCTACAATCGGGCGGAAGGCAGGGTACACCCTGGACAAGTCGCCACCTCATCGCAGGGCCAACACAGATAGACAGACAACATTCACACTCACATTCACACACTAGGGCCAATTTAGTGTTGCCAATCAACCTATCCCCAGGTGCATGTCTTTGGAAGTGGGAGGAAGCCGGAGTACCCGGAGGGAACCCACGCATTCACGGGGAGAAGATGCAAACTCCACACAGAAAGATCCCGAGCCTGGATTTGAACCCAGGACTGCAGGACCTTCGTATTGTGAGGCAGACGCACTAACCCCTCTGCCACCGTGAAGCCCCTGTTGTATGGCAAAAATATAAAATATGCAATGATTTACCACAAACATTCATTTGAATTTTTGATTTGAAGTGATTGGAGCCTTAAATAGGTCAATAATTCATTACGTTGATATTAATTAATGTTTTTTTTTTTTTTAGCAAAGACAGTTAAAAAAAAAATCCCACTAAAATTGTTGGGGATCCAAAATAGCCCCACTCATAAAAGTGTTGAAAACAAGTTATAGGCAAGGCAAGGCAAGGAAACTTTATTTGTATAGCACTTTTTATACACAAGGCAGACTCAAAGTGCTTCATAGACATCAAAGTGAAATGAAAGAAAATAAAAGCAAAATTAAAATGCAGACAATAAAAATAAAAACAGTGCAACGTTAAAAGATTAAAAGATTTAGCTGAAAGTTAAGGTGAACATAAAAGTTTTCAGTCTGGTTTTAAAAGTAGTCAGAGTTGGGGAAAGTCTGACATCTTCAGGAAGTTTATTCCAGCTATTTGTTGCATAGTGACTGAATTATGCTCTCCCTTGATTCGAGTTTACTCTGGGAACCGCTAACGGATTTGTCTCAGAAGATCTTAGTGATCTAGAGGGCGTATATAGTGGGAGCATATCAGTGATATACTTCGGCCCTTGACCATGTAGTGATTTATATGTGAGCAGGAGGATTTTGAAATCAATTCTCTGATGTACAGGGAGCCAATGTAAGGATTTAAGAATCGGTGTAATGTGCTACAATTTTTTGGTCTTTGTTAGAACTCTAGCAGCAGCGTTCTGAACAAGCTGTACATTTTTTGTATACTTTCAACATTGAAGTCTGTAGATGTATTTCAACTTATTTTTTATATGGCAAACACACAAAATACGCCATATTTTCCACCAAAGATATTTTGTGCTATTTTGGATTTCAATTAATAGGTCCCTTGAATAGTTCAATAATTCAAAACATTGATTTGGATTCATTATTTTTTTAAAGAAAAAAACAGCCTGCATGGGAACTGTGTTATCAAAATTGCAACTTTATGTTGTTATATTTCACCTGTTTGCTCTTATATTCCACTTTTATATTCCACAGTTTAAAAATTAGCAATGTGCCGTAAATGGCCCCTGGACCACATTTGAGACACCTCTGCTCTATCCGGTTGTTGAGGGCCACAACCATTAGGGAGGCCACATGATCATGGTTTTCGTCTTTTGTAAAGATTAAAAAAAAAAATTCTAAATTTCATTTAAATTAAATTAAAATATGGCTTTGAAGATTCCATTTAAATCTCTCACTTATAAACTACAACATCATGAAAGTTGCAAAATCAGTTTTGCTTTGAAATTTCAATAAAATGTTTTTTTTTTGTATTAAATCAAATCATTCACACACAGTGCCAACATTTGAGAACCCGGATGATGCGATAGAAGAACAGTAAAAAATATACTACACCTTTTAGAGGCAATACCAGCCAAAGTTATGTTTAAGTTTTACCTTTGCATCGATTAGAACACAACTGTGGTGCGTTCAAGGAACCTCGCATAAAGTTAGAAACAAAAGCGCCACTTGTTTTCAAAGACAGGGGAGGCTTAACCCCGAGTAGAGGCACTAATAATTAACAGTATGGTTATTATCCACGATTAGGATGGCTAGCTTTTACATCTGAGCCGATACCGTACCAATTCCCGTTACTTGTGAATTAATACCGGTACATTTGTGTGCATTATTAATGTTGTTTTTTCAATAATAAAAACTCACTTTTCTAATGTAACATATAAAAATGACCTGATTATGGTAACTGGAGGTGGGAATTTTTGGGGCATCTCACGATTCGATTATGATTTAGAAGCTACGATTCGATTAAAAATTGATTATTGATTCAACTATAATTCATATATATTGATGTAGTTTTACATTTCTTTTCATTTCCTTAAATAAGCGTTTATCACTTGTAACTTTAGAAAATCAGTGCATTTGTAGTGAGAAACAGTTAAATTAATTATCACATTAATTAAATTAATGGAAATGTGTGTAAAACTGGAACATAAGTGCCCGATAGTAAAGGAGCTGATCGGATCTTTTGGTAAGGTGGCTCATTGTTAACCAATTTTTAGAACTGTTTACTTTATTTACAATAAGTAAATCGATTATCGATTATTGACGTTTATTAATCGATTTAATAATCGGCCATGTCTGAATTGTGATGCATCTAAAAATGGATTACGCCTACCTATAATGGTAACCGTTCTGTCCTTGTTTTAAAAAGCTTGTTTCAACCAAATTAAGTCTAATCGTTTTTTTTAGTGCGTGTAAACATACTGAGTGTGTGTATGTGGGGCGTGACTTTAGGTGAGGGTGGGGTGTCTTATTATTTAGCAGACTAAAAATAATAAATAGGTAACATTAAAGACCAAAATGGGCCTCAAACAAAATTTTGTTTAGGGCCGCACAAAACCTAGGGCCTTGGTTACTCCACAGATACTTGGCAAGTTAGTTGTCAATTATTCAGTCTTGTATTTGGTTAGTTTAACTAAAACAAAAATCAATTCACATCTGAATTGGGATTCTTACGATTCTGAATCGTTTAAAACCTTTCAAGAATCTGTTTACAAAAAGACATTATATAGACCAGGGATTCTTAACCTTTTTGAACCCCGGGGCCCAACCTTTCTATAACCGAGGGGCCCGAGGCCCACTAAAATATTAACAATAAGTTTGTATTCTTACTCTTGATTTTAATCGTATTCAATAAATATATTTAACCTATTTACAATTTAACAGGATAAACCTTGTCTAATAATATGAAAGCATGTGTTAATCACACATATTATTATTAAAGGGGAACATTATCACAATTTCAAAAGGGTTAAAAACAGTAATGATCAGTTCCCAGTGGCTTGTTGTATTTTTTGAAATTTTTTTCCAAATTTTAGCGGTCCCGGAATATCCCTAAATAAAGCTTTAAAGTGCCTCATTTTCGCTATCTTCCAAACCACTATCCATTTCCCTGTGACGTCATACAGGGCTGCCAATAAAAACAACATGGCGGTTACCACAGCAAGATATAGCGACATTAGCTCGGATTCAGACTCGGATTTCAGCGGTTGAAGCGATTCAACAGATTACGCATGTATTGAAACAGATGGTCGGAGTATGGAGGCAGATAGCGAAAACGAAATTGAAGAAGAAACTGAAGCTATTGAGCGACTAGCTATTGACGCTATTCGGCCTTAGCGTGGGTGTACCTAATGAAGTGGCCCATAGCATGGCTGCCTTATTAGCATCGCCGGTAAAATGTGCAGACCAAACGATCAGGACTTTCGCATCTTGCGACACTTTTTTCTGCAACATCAAGGTATAAATTGACGCTTGCATAGGTTTGGTGATAATGTTCCCCTTTAAGGCTTTGCCCAGACTGATTACAAATATTAATACTAATCAAATATACTACAAAGGGATGGACTCATAAATACTAATGAAAAATAAGTGTACATACAATCACGCAGTGCTGAAATGAATTAATTATAACTCAATAAATACCAAAATATAATTAAAAAAAATATGTTTCTCAACTGAATTAAATTGCAAATGAAAATACAGCTTTGCCACTCTCGTCATAATTTTTGCGCTTAAAAAACTTCTGACTTTAGCACGGGCGTATTTTTTTTAAACATTGTCATAACTGCCATAAGTGGTGGAAAAGTACGGACCACAGCTGAGAAACCGATATTTTTGGCGGCCCTCTAGGGGTCGGTCGTGGCCCAACAATGGTTAAGAAACACTGACATAGATCATCTCAGCACTTAGTCGCTGTGTGTATACTATACACTAGGGATATTCAACTTTTGTGGGCAGTGCCGGCCCAAGCCTCCATGGGGCCCTAAGCAAAATTTGATATTGGGGTCCTCTATTTCTGCCAATAATATTGAATGTTGATCATTCACACACCTACTATAAACTCATTGCGGCTCTGGCAGTGTTGTTTACATTATCCTATTGTCAGCCTGGCATGTCTTTACAAATGACATGTCATTTATAAAGATATGGGGGTGGCCCAGTTAAGAACATAAATAATACCAATGAATGGACGAATGATGTCCAGAGTGCCACATATGGTTCCTAGTCTTAAAATGTAGAAAACATTCAGCCACAAGAGTGGCCTGGGGTTGAACAGTCCAAGTGATAAAGCTTTGTATTTACAGTAAAAGTGTCATCTTGTCTCATCAGTCTTGTACATATTAGTCTTTAATTACTAGTTTATATTTTTAGTTAATTGTTCATATTTAATTTTGACTTTGTACAAAGAGAGCGCAGTCTACTGAAGTTAAATTCCATGTGTGTTAAACATAACACACGTGCTGATTCTGATTCACTTTATTATTTTTGGTAACAAAAACCTGAAACAGCAATGTGCAAAAATAATTCGTAGTGCAAGAAAAACAACAAAGTGCAACAATAAAATCAATTGAATATATATAAGAAAGAACAAATTCAATTGTACAAAAACCAACATAATTAAATATCAAGCAAATGCTTAAATAATATTAATGAACAGAGTTACCAGAAACAAGGTAACATAACGGTTTATAAACAAATATAAAGTTACTACATATTAAAATATAAATGTAAATAACGATGTGCAAAAATATTGGGGGAAAAAATCTAAATAAACTGCCTTAATTCACACATTTGACCATCACATCACAGTTTTGTTCCTCTGTTCTTCACCACCCACACTCCACCCACTCCTTAAAACCTGTGCTTCCTGGCTTTTCTGGAGGCAATGTCATTTATGACATCACTGTAAGAAATCTGATGGCCGACTTTGTTATTAATACTAATCACTGGCAGTCCACTCAGTCTTTCTTGAGCCATGGAAGATCTCAAGTAGTTTTTTATTCATTTGAGCTTGGAAAAGCTCCGCTCTGCAGATGCAACAGTCACAGGAAGAGTGCAGGCTATCCGCAGAGCTTTTGGGGGCCCCCTGGTGGCCGTGGGGCCCTAAGCAAGCGCTCAGTTCGCTTATGCCTTAGGCCAGCTATGTTTGTGGGCCACATTTGCAGAAAGCAAAGGACAGAGGGAGCAGACTTATCCCTTCACTATTATTCTCCCGGGCACGTCCACCACTGCTGCTCACTGCTACCTTCAACTCCCAGGGGGTGGAACAAGGGGATGAGTCAAATGTCTCCACACCACGTGTGTGTGTGACAATCATTGGTACTTTACTTTATTTCTTAATTTGTATGTTTCTGAGAACCAGTGTCTTTTGCAGTGGACATCTGATTTTTGTCTATTTTGTCAGACTCTTGAGTTTTGGGGAAATAAATTGTCCTGCCTATACAAGAGTAGCTCTCAGCATTTTTAAAGGACAGACTGCCAAAAGCTAGTCAAATATAAAATTCAGTAGAACCTCTATTTGGGGATCTAATTAGTTCTTGAACAGGTTTTGGTCCGTAAAGGGAAAAGTTCATATAGTGAAGCAAATTTTTCCGAAAGAATCAACATAAATACGAGTAATGGGTTGAAGCCTCGACAAAAGTCTATATTTTAGTCAAGGTTTGTATACTTTGAACGCAATATAAAGTACTATTCAGTATGAGTTAACACCAATTTCCTTTATATTTGGACACAATGTTTTTGATTTGCAATTAACGTACGTGTGTCACGTGTGACCATCGGCCCATACCGTACAGTAAGTGCGAGAAAACCAGCTCCGCAGCCACAAGTTGGAACACATAAAGAGCAGAAACGGACAAGGAAAAGTGCACACTGAATGGCAAGGATCGCTCAAAAATAGGTGGCTCCCCTGACAAAACCGAGGCTGTCCGCAAACACGTCCCAAACACCAG
Source organism: Nerophis ophidion (assembly GCF_033978795.1). Classification (NCBI taxonomy): domain Eukaryota; kingdom Metazoa; phylum Chordata; class Actinopteri; order Syngnathiformes; family Syngnathidae; genus Nerophis; species Nerophis ophidion. The sequence continues at coordinate 29,007,826 of NC_084621.1, read as the reverse complement.
TCGCCAGCAGCTAGTTTCCCACCGTCTCTCACCCGCCGGAAAGCTTACAAGAAACAACTTCAACCAACAAACTTTTCACAAAATTGCAACATTTTATTTCTGTGACCGTTGGTGACCATTTGCTTGTGTCTAGTCCCATGTTGATAGTGTTCAAATTATTTAATGTTCTCTTGGGTACACTCACCGTAATTTTCTGACCAAAGAGCACACCCAATTAGAATTGTTATACTGTATTTTTCGGAGTTCGAAAATGCATAATAAAAAGAAAAAAAAACATATATAAGTCGCACTAGAGCAGGGGTGGGGAACCTATGGCTCACGAGCCAGATGTGGCTCTTTTGATGACAGCATCTGGCTCTCGGATAAATCTGAGTTGACACTGCTTAACACGATAAGTAATGAATAATTCCACTTGCAATCACAGTGTTAAAAATAATGTCCAAAATATAAAACATTCTCATGCATTTTTAATCCATCCATCTGTTCAAGAAGTTGCGTTAATGGTAGGAAGTTATTTATTATTGGTTGGTGTGGGGCTTGCTCTCCTGGGGGTTCTTCAGACCATCAAGCACCGACATGAGAGCCTGTTTCCGGATTACAATATTAGTTTATTTTTCAACAAGTTGCTTTCCAGCAATTGTGTTTTTCTCTTTCGTTCTCGCTCGCGCTCTGGCTCCAGCCCCAACCCCGTCTCTCCTCCTGGCTGCTGCTGATAACATAGGGGCAGGTGATTAGAAAACAAGGTCTAGGTGGGCCATCTACGCATCTGTCGCTGATTTCGAGGCCAGTCCTGGCACACCCCGCTTCGCTGTAGGGCCGCAGGCCACGCCCCCTCCACAGTTAGGTTCAGAATAACAATGTTAGAATAAGAGCCCTATTATACTCTAGAAAAGTTGGTCTTACTTAAAAATGCTTGTGTTTTAGTTGTGTTCAGTGTTGAAAAAAATATGATATGGCTTTTATGAAAATACATTTTAAAATATTTGGCTTCTTGGCACTCTCAGCCAAAAAGGTTCCCGACCCCTGCACTAGAGTATAAGTCACATTTTTGGGGAAAATTTGTTTGATAAAACACAACACAAAGAATAGACATTTGAAAGGCAATTTAAAATAAATAAACAATAGTGAACAACGGGCTGAATAAGTGTACGTTATATGATGCATAAATAACCAACTGAGAAGGTGCCTGGTATGTTAATGTAACATATTATGGTAAGAGTCATTCAAATAACTATAACATATAAAAAATGCTATACATTTACCAAACAATCTGTCACTCCTAATCGCTAAATCCTATGAAATCTTATACGTCTAGTCTCTTACGTGAATGAGCTAAATAATATTATTTGATATTTTACGGTAATGTTAATAATTTCACACATAAGTCCCTCCTGAGTATAAGTCGCACCCCCGGCCAAACTATGAAAAAAACTGCGACTTATATTCCGAAAAATACGGCCCTATTTTGATTGTGTACATACAAGGGTTGTCCCGGTGGTACTGGTACAAAAATGTGTTTTGGTACTTTTCAGAATAAATAGGATTTAAATTGTTGCTTTTTTAAACAGAAAATCTTATGATACATTGTTTCTTACTGCAATCAAATAACAATTTTGTCAATAAATAAGATAGTGAATATACGACATAACCTCTCTTTTAGTATTAAGTAAACAAACAAAGGCTCCCAATTTGTCTGCTGATGTATGCAGTAACATATTGTGTCTTTTACCATTCTATTATTTTGTCAAACTTATGAGAGACAAGCGGTAAAAAAAGTAATATTAATTTACTTGTTCATTTACTGTTAATATCTGCTTATTTTCTGTTTTAATATGTTCTATCTGCACTTCTGTTAAAATGTAATAATCACTTATTCTTCTGTGGTTTGGGTGATACTACAAATTCTGGTATCAATCCAATACCAAGTAGTTACAGGATCATACATTGATCATAATTAAAGTTTATCATAATTAAAGTTCTCATATGTCCAGGAACGTATTTTCTGGGTTTATAAACAATAAGAAATGACAAAATATTTTGTGATCATGAAAACATTGATATAATATTTGGAGTATTGTAGCCGAGTGTCCTGGGTTCGCATAATTTGGGTACTGATAAAATAAAATAATAAAAGGGAGTCATGAGAGCAGGTCCGGTCTCCACCACTTTATTGTTCCCTTCTCTACACCTATCTCCATATACATATCTCACCTTCTTCAACAACCCGCCTTTATATAGACCTCTTACGTCACAGCCTTACGGCAACACTGGAGGGACACCCTGAACTGTTTGTTACATACGTCCCCCCCTCAATTAGAAACGTCCCCGTTTCATCACAAACAAAATAGGTAACAAACAAGGGGAAATAGAACAGAGAAAAGAAAAACACATTCAAAATTCACAATAAATCAACAATATATTTTTTTACACCGTATTGCATAGGCTAACACACTGGCCCCTCAAAACATGCAGAAACTCCCAGATGCGAAGGATGTCACTCCAATCGCCCCATTTGTAAGATAGTTCAATTATATGGAGGAGGTCGCCCCCAGCGAGATGGTCCGATGGTGCGCAGGAGGTTACCCCAGTCACCCCCTGCGAGATAGTCCGATTGTGCGCAGGAGGTCGCCCCAGTGACCCCCTGCAAGATAGTCCGTTTGTGAGATAGTTCGTTTATGACGCTCCATCATGCCATCAGACTTGGGGTTATAGGCAGTGGTGCAGGTCCTTTTTTTTCAAGCAACATACAGAGTCTAATTGAAGGGGAAACACCCTGGGGCCCTCACGGCCCCCATGGGAACCTCCGGGCCACATCCAGAACGTCCATGACCACCCTCCGGGTGGGCCGACAAACCTGGGACCCGCCCACGGAGATGTTAAGGGCACCGACGGGTCCGACACGCTCTGTACTTCTCACGCCACCGTCGGCTGTCTCTCAGCGCGAAGGGCCAGCAGCAAGACCGCGGGAACGCCTCCGCAACCAGCCGGGCCACGCCCGCAGCAAACACCTCCACGCTCTCCTCCGGAGCACGCACACTCGCCGACAGGTTGGCCCCGAACCGGTCCATTAATTGTCTTTGTTTAAAAGCTTCCCCCAGTCTCCCACGGGACGAGTCGGGAGGATCCGAAAATCCTCACCAGCTCCTGGTTGCAGTCGGCTCCCTCCGTCGGTGAAAGGAGCGGTTAAACAAAAAGTCCACTTTCGACATTCATGCCGTGTGAGTGTCCGTCAAACAGCGCCTCCGGGCTTAAAAAGAGTCGTGGTCACCAAACCACGTGTCCGCAAAATGGCCGGGAAGCTTAGCAGCTAACTCGAAACTCACGTGTCCTGTGTAAACTTTCTTCTTCTTTTTTTTTTTCAACACAGCAGTTAAAATAATCCCACCGCTGCCACCAATGTAGCCGAGTGTCCTGGGTTCGCATAATTTGGGTACTGATAAAATAAAATAATAAAAGGGAGTCATGAGAGCAGGTCCGGTCTCCACCACTTTATTGTTCCCTTCTCTACACCTATCTCCATATACATATCTCACCTTCTTCAACAACCCGCCTTTATATAGACCTCTTACGTCACAGCCTTACGGCAACACTGGAGGGACACCCTGAACTGTTTGTTACAGTATTGATTATATATGGCTAATGTACTTGGTATCATTACAGTCGATGTCTGTACCACTTTTGACCTTTCTTTACCTTCAAGAGCGCTAGCTTGCTGTTAGCGGTTAGCTATTGTATCCTCCGATGGTGTGTAGTGAAGCATGTTTAGCTAATCCTTGTTCTGCAGGGTTGACACTTGTAAGAAACTAAGTTTGTCGACATTGAGGCCAGGATTACTGATTTAGAAATAGCTAAAACACTGCAGACTTTGGCCTGACGTTAACCGCTGGCTAGCTATATTTTAAAGTACCCCTTACAGAGCGGTGCTTCAGTGTTTGTAGCTTCAACTTTATTGTCAGTTTTAAGCCAAAATGCATCCATTCTCCCTTTTCTATGTCTGTACTGTTTTTGCTTGTAGGTACTTGATGCGTGTGCATTGTTTAACATGCATCTCTGCTAGCTTTACCAGCAATATCACCCCGCCATGTCCGGCAAAAAAAAAAGTACTGGTATTTTTTAAAAGCAGTAAAGTACTGTATTTAATTCATTAGTACTGCGGTACTTTTAGTAGTGGTTTACCGTTCAACCCTAGTACATACACTATGTTGGCTACACACAAAATATGAAATATTTACACAGGCACTTGTTCATTCACAAATTCAACAAAAAACCATCGTATTCTTTAGTATGAAAGAAGACTTAGTTTTATTTCGTCCTGCTTTTTGTCTGCCTTATTTTCGCTTTCGTTTCAAGGCAGGTTGCCTCTGGTCTTGTGTTAAGATGTCCAATAATAGCTTTTTTGCCGATATCCAATATTCCCATATTGTCTAACTCTTAATTACCAATTCCGATATCAACCGATACCACATTATGCCTAATTTTGTTGTGATGCCCCGCTCGATGCATTAAAAAAAATGTAACAAGGTTTTCCAAAATACATCAACTCAAGTTATGGAAAAAAATGCCAACATGGCACTGCCATATTTATTATTGAAGTCACAAAGTGCGTGGTTTTTTTTTAACACGCCTCAAAACAGTTTGGATTTTGGGACATGCTTTCCCTGAGAGAGCATGAGGAGGTTGAGGTGGGCCGTTTTGAGTTAGGGGGGTGTAGGGGTTAGCGGGGGGTGTATATTGTAGCATCCCGGAAGAGTTAGTGCTGCAAGGGGTTCAGGGTATTTGTTCTGTTATGTTTATGTTGTGTTACGGTGCGGGTGTTCTCCCAAAATGTGTTTGTCTTTCTTGTTTGGTGTGGGTTCACAGTGTGGCGCATATTTGTAACAGTGTTAAAGTTGTTTATACGGCCACCCTCACTGTGACCTGTATGGCTGTTGACCAAGTGTGCGTTGCATTCACTTGTGTGTGTGAAAAACCGTAGATATGTGATTGGACCGGCACGCAAAGGTAGTGCCTTAAAGGCACACCCCCAATATTGTTGTCTGGGTGGAAATCGGGAGAAATTCGGGAGAATGCTTGCCCCGGAAGATTCTTGGGAGGGGCACTGAAATCCGGGAGTCTCCCGGGAAAATCGCGAGTGTTGGCAAGTATGACTAGGAGACGCAACTGCTCTGTTTTTCCCATAAATTTGACTTTTTGAAACCGATACCGGTAATTTCCAATAATACATTTTAAAGCACTTTTCGGCCGCAAATATCGGCAGTCCGATATTGTTGGACATCTCTAGTCTTGTGCCTACTGTGCGTTCAGCGGTGAGGCATTTCAGGGCCCGATGGTGGTGCTGGTGAATTTTTCAATTTCGTGTGGCAGCTGGATCCTTTTTTCATGGTTGGGTCGATTGCCTTGGGCTTTGGAGCTGTATCGTGTCTTTTCCATGATGATGGTGAGTGCAAAACACACAAAATGGCTTACCATGTGAGTGTGTTTGATTTAATGCGAACAAAATAATTGGTTCACCGTGACCTGTTTGGCGATTTAATCAGTCTGATGGGTGAAGGTTAAATTCATTGGCAGCATGTGAAGCTTGTGAACCCGAAAAAAATCCATAAATTCGCTGTGGCATTTTGTAAAGCACAGATTTATAAGTATGGGAAAAAAGTAGCGGCTTATAGATTGGAAATGGTGGTATTAAAGTGAGAAACTTTAGAACTTCTATCTGCGATTATAGCTATTAAATGTTGTAATCGCTAAACAGCCCTAACTATAACCTATATACCAAATAATGTACTGCTAGAATCAGTTCTAATTTAAATTGTCACCCCGACAATTGGAAATAAGTTGTCGAATCAGTCGTTGTTGTAAAATTGATATCCTTAGTTTGTAGATATGGGCACTGAATCCAGTACTTTTTTGGCACCGACCAAATCTGAACGGTGCCATGTTATGGTACCTGGGTTGTGCGTGACGTCACGACCAGGTGCAGACTCAACTGTAGCATAAATCGTATTCTTGAGAACCGCAATAAAACTCCTGATGGTTATAATTACTGTTTTTAATTAAAATGATTGGAAAAACAGCGGACTGACTGGCGTTAGCTTGCAAGCTTAAATGCTAACATGAAAAAAAGAGACATTAAAGGATTTCCCTATTAAAAAACAACATACTGTAACTCAATCCAAACTTGTGTACGAACGTTTGTACATTGAACCTACAGTCTGTGCTGTTATGACACAGAATGATCGATCTGAGACACGAGACAGAGGTGGTTTTACGGTGCATTCAAGGACCGCTGAAAAGAGTAGGACAACCAGAAGTTGACCACCCACCAGAAATGATAAATAAAAATAGTATTTATTTGCAACAAACTTGAAAAAAAAATCTTCTACTGCTGCCGTATAAACCAATATTTAAAACAAAAGTTTAGACATTAAAACAGTTACAATACTAAGTTAAGCATCAGAAACACAAAATATGCGAAATAGTGGCTTTTGTGATAACTTTTTTATAAATTTTTTTTTAAATCCAAACGATTTCAGTGTGTCTGAGTACTTTTTGAGCCCATTCAACAATATTGAGATTTTATTAACAGTGATAATTTTGGTCACCATAACCGTGATATAAAATTGTCATATTTTTACATCTCCAACACTAACACCTGGCCAAATCACTCCCGCAGCACTGAGAGGGGACTGAAAAAGTTTGCAACATTACCAAGAGGCATTTGACTAAGTGAATCTAAAAAAAAAATGGACGGAAGTTATAATAATCCGCTTATTTGCAAATGTTGCATTAAAAAATAAAAATGTATTATTTGGGCCTGCAATGAGGTACCGCCTGAATGCAGCTGAAATTGGCTCCAGTACCCCCTGCAACCCCGAAAGGGACAAGTGGTAGAAAAGGGATGGATGGAATACACAAAAGTACCAAAACTGTGTACTGTTGAGTTACTGGTATCGATTTCCAGGTGCCAGGATTTGTTACTGTATAGGTTCAAAAGTGAAAGTTACCTCTCCCTTTTCGGTTAATTTCAGTCGTGGTCCGACTGATGTAATGTCTTTTTAACCACAATCCTCCTGCCGCATTACTGCATCGCCCCTTCTCCTTTCTCAGCCTCGTATTTTCCAGCAAATTCCGCAGTAGGAGCGCACCACTGGGAGCTCCATAACTCTTCCAAATATCAGTGGGTGGATGGAGGGAGTCGGGGGAGCCGTTAAACCTCTTTAGCGCCCTCGGAGACTCATTTGTCTTCACGGAGGAATCCCATTGAACTGATTCGCAGAGAACATTCGTATTATTTTCTCTCTGGTCTGTGAAAATACAAACAAAGGCTAGTCCCAATAAAAATAGACTCCACCCAGAATAAAAACAATACTCTTTAACTACAATTAGAAACACACTTGTTTTTTTGCTACATCGCAATAATTCATTAGGGAGTGTTTAACGTCGAGTAAGCCGGTAGCGACATATTGTGGCCATCCTGAAACAAGATGATCGAAGCACTTCGGCTTTGCTGGGAGAAGAAGATCTTTATTGGACAGGCAGTAATAGCCAGCCAAAAACTCCAAAATAAGCGTGATACTGCGTTGGAAATAACAGTAACAGGAGCAGTGAAGTGCAGTGACCTATACACCATGTGAGGCACAGATACTTTTGGAGTTTTCTTCTTTTTTTTTTTTTTTTTACTTGAATTCATATGTGCAGCACTAATCATTGATGTAGGTTGCACATTATAGTAACAGGAAAAAGAAGGGAGTTATTCGCTTTCATAAAAACGTTATCATAATAGCATTATGATATGATAAATGGGTTCAAAAGGTATTTGATAAAGCTGTTATGAAATACGTGTTGGTCCCATTTGCTTTTCACAAAATAAATAAAGTATTGTGAGTGTAATTTTCTTTTCTGTATTTGTATCTGAAGCAGCAATAGCTGTCCTTCATGAAAATGTACTTTGTATAATCACAATAATTTTGTGTTGTAGTCCAGTTTCATTCCAAGCAATAAAACAATATTTTTGCATCTGACAAAAACACCCACACACGCTGACTTACTGTAATAAAATGCCATTTTTGTTTTAAATACAGTTTAATTAAAAAAATAACAAGTCTAGCTTTCGCTGGAGAGACATGTCTGTTTGCTTGAGCTCGCAGACACAGTGTGGCGAGTCAGAGTACTGCTGAGGCATTGAACTGCAAATTGACAATATATCGCCCCCTACCTTGAGGCAGAGGTACTTGCTGCCTCAAGACCTGCCTTTTCCACGTAGCAACAAGCATGCGCCCCCTCGCACGAACACACACGCACTATACACACTGTGTGTTGCCGTGGAGGCACCGCCTGTGTCTGCCTCACTTCTCATCTGCTGCATTGTTTTGATCAGGAAACATGGAATTTCCACAATATTGACCATGAAAATGATCGAAATATACAGGAACCACACCAAAATCACAAAGAAAGCATAAACCAAAAGAGAAATATTAAAACATATTTTATTTTATTACTTTGTTTTGGAACATGTCATGGTTAAGCCGCCTAGTGGCAGGTGAGGCACTGCCTCACTTGCCTCCCCTGACAGCACGTAACTGGACAGGAGGTACAGCAGCAACCATAAGCAACCTGCTAAGTGTCCTAGTGGGTAGAGTGTCCGCCCTGAGATCGGTAGGTCGTGAGTTCAAATCCCGGCTGAGTCATACCAAAGACTATAAAAATGGGACCTATTACCTCCATGCTTGGCACTTGGCGTTAAGGGTCAGAATTAAATCACCAAAAATGATTCCCGTGCGCGGCACCTCCCAGGGGGTGATCAAGGGAGGTGGGTCAAATGCAGAGAAAAATTTCGCCCAGTGTGTATGTGACAATCATTGGTATTTTAACTTTAAGGACATTATGAATACGTTTTTTAATGTTATTGGAGCCCTCTCATCATGAAATGGCATCTACATAGTCACCTATACACTCATTTGATTCAATATAACGGACATGATCATAGAAAATAAGACGTATACGTACTGAGTGTAGGAGCCAAAGTCTAATCTAGTGGTCAATAGTCTAATCTAGTGGTTTCAAAGTCTTCCCAACAATGCCATGCTTTATCAAACACAAACTCTGAGCGTAATTTTACTCTGGCGCTTTAGCGATGGCCAGGTCTTGAAAAGAAACATCTCCCAGAATTTTTTGCACAGCACGGGGCCGACAAGGTGTGGGGCGTGGCACGTTGTAAGGAGAAAGTGAAGTGTGTTTGCTGAGAAAAATTCATCAAAATCCATTCATAACTGTTAGTCTGTTTGTTGTCAACAGGACGCAAGCAAACTTTGGCAAGAACAAAACCTCTTTGGCGAAGGTAAAAAGTCTGCACTTAAAACAAAAGTGTCTTGAGCGTTTCCAAGGCGACCCAGCCAGCCGGTCACGTCACACCACACATAGGGAAATCACAGAAAAAAAATATGAGTGAACTGAAAAGCTATTTGATAAGTCCTCAATCCATCCATCCATTTTTCACAGCTAGTCTCTTGACGTCGTGGGGGGCGGTGCTAGAGCCTATCCAGGTCCACTGTGCTGGAAGGCATGTACACCCTGGACAAATTGCCAACACATAAACCATCACCCAGAAAAGATGTTTGAAACCAATCACTTTGTAAGGTATTTATTATTATTAAAAGTTATATTTTTAATGAACTTTTCTCAGAAACAGTATTTTCCAAACTGATATCAACATTTCCACTGCGGAGGACACTGCTCTCAGAAAGTCAAAGTTGATGTAAAATGAACATTATTGTTTTGCATTTGTTAAATACAATTAGGGCTGGGCGATATATGGCCATTTTTTTAATATCTCGATATTTTGCATAAGCCTTGAATTAACACTTGATGCATATAATCACACCAGTATGATGATTCTATGTGTCTACATTAAAATATTCTTGTTCATACTGCATTAATATATGCTCATTTTAAACGTTCATGCAGAGAAGGAAATCGCAACTTAGTCAATTGACCAAAACTGTTTCTATTAAACAGTTGTTAAGCAGCGGCACAGACATTCATGTCATTTCAAAACAGAAATTGCAACATTGTCAGAGACATTTTAAATCAAGCTATGAGTGCACTTTTGTGCATGATGTCAGTAAGATGACATATCAAAACAACACTGAACAATTTTTGTACAGAACGCCGCCACAATAGTTTAAAACAAGTAAAGTGCACTTTTGTGCATGATGTCACACGAGATATTTCAATAACAGTCAAATAAAAATGAGCTGCATAATAGGAAATCAATCGCTATGTGGTAGGTTCCTGCGGACGTCATCTTCTTCTGTTGTTGACTGTTTTTTTCATACGGTGTTGATGTGGAAATAGTTGCCTCTGCATTTTGTTGGTGTGGCACCGAACGGAGATGTTGACATGCAGAGTTTCAAGCACTCATCAATCTCTGGCGGGTGACTTTTCAAATGATGCTAGATATTAGCAGTAATGCTACTTTTTGTAGCAACACTTTTGCCCCACACTTGACATTTACAGTTGTCTGTTCGCAATATACCCACTTGAAGCCAAGCCACCGCTAGATGACGGACCCCCTAATGTTTTTCTTGGGAATTAATTATTCCCTCATCTGTTACCAGATTCACACCTTCTTTCTCTCGTATTACCACCTGCACCACTGCTACCGTTACCCATGCCGCTACCTCTCTGCCCCGTGAGGGCGTATACGTATGTGACGTTTGTAAGAAGGTGCGCTTGTTTTATGTCTCTGTGAGGAGAGACAACAAAGAGTGAGAAAAGCCTGTAGTGTAATGCCCGCAGTTAAAAGCAAATGCTTGAGAACATATACTCAAATATCACAATATACCGTATTTTTCGGATTATAAGTCGCAGTATTTTTCATAGTTCGGCCGGGGGTGTGACATAAACTCTGGAGTGACTTATGTGTGAAATTATTAACACATTACCGTAATAATATTATTCATCTCATTTGCTGAAGAGACAAAGAAAATGTCAGCAATCGTCACACACACGTCAACCAATAAGAATTCGGGGGGTGAGGGTCATGGCAGAAGTGCATTGTGGGTCATGGGATGCTAACTGCTATATGCTACTGCCGTAGCTATTAAAATGGTTAATTTCAACGTTGGCGGTCACTTATAAAAACTGAGAAGGGCTGAACAAAAATGGCACCGAAAAGAAAATCATGTACTGCAGATAACAAGCTGGACGTAGTGAAATATGCAGCAGAAAACGACAAGAGGAAGCGGCGCATACCTTTGGAGTTGGCAGAGTTGTTTAGAAGCGACATCGAGGAAAAATATTTCATCGGATTTATCGATTAGTAGTGATAGATTGTTTGGTAAACAAATAGCATGTTTTATATCTTATAGTTTTTGAATGACTCTTACCATAATATGTTACGTTAACATACCAGGCACGTTCTCCGTTGGTTATTTATGCGTCATATAACGTACACTTATTCAGCCTGTTCACTATTCTTTATTCATCCATCATTTTACTACCACGTATTCCCTTTTGGGGTCGCGGTGGGCGCTGGCGCCTATCTCAGCTACAATCGGGCGGAAGGTGGAGTACACCCTGGACAAGTCGCCACCTCATCGCAGGGCGATTGGACTTGCATATTTCTCCATAATGTAGGCATCCTACTGTGAATGAGATGAATATTTTGGCTGCATGAAGATATTATTCCTACCGATCTGTTTAAACTTTGAAAAACCTTGATTTTACAACAAAAAAAAAACTCCAATGAATGAATTTTAAATTGCCTTTTAAATGTCTATTCTTGGTGTTGGGTTTTATCAAATAAATTTCCCCAAAAATTGCGACTTATACTACATTGCGACGTATACATGTTTTTTTCCTTCTTTATTATGCATTTTCGGCCGCTGCGACGTATACTCCGGAGCAACTTATAATCCGAAAAGTAGTAATTTTCTATATCGCACGGAGACAAACCCGCGATATATCGAGTATATCAATATATGGCCCAGCCCTACACACATATTTACATCTTCACTTTAAAGACGTTAAACTGTTTTTTTCAATATGCGCTTAAAACACACGTACCATTCTTTGCACTTAAAAAAATCATGTTTGCAGTAATAAATATGATTTGAACATTTTAGCATTGTGTTTGTATGCATTTATAGTAAGTGTGTCTATCCTAAACATTCCTGGTACTTCATGACTATGGCATTATGAAGTCTTTTTTGTTTCTTTAGACATACACCACAATAATATCGTATTGTGGCCTCAATACCGTGTTAATATCGTACCGTGAGATTTTAATCCAGATGCTACTATAATATTGATATTTTTAGTTTATTAAGCAATTTTATGCTTGAATGCCTAATTTAGGCCAAAATACATATACAAAATACCTAAAAGAAAACCGCCGATAGAGTGAAGCCGCAAACTTTGATGTGGCGAGGGACGACTATAATGCTAACCATGACATGGAACGTCAACAAAAGCAGGCATGCCCAAAAGCTGGAACCACTTTCCATGACTTGACAATTTTTAAATACCTATAGTATAAAATAAATAACATGTAACCTGTACACCAGGGGTCACCAACCTGTTTGAAACCAAGAGCTACTTCTTGGGTACTGATTAATATGAAGGGCTACCAGTTTGATACACACTCAAATAAATTGTCAGAAATAGCCAATTTGCTCAATTTACCTTTAATAAATAAATCTATATATATAAAAAAAAAAATGGGTATTTCTGTCTGTCATTCCGTCGTACATTTGTTTTCCTTTTACGGAAGGTTTTTTGTAGAGAATGAATAATGAAAAAATCACTTAATTGGACGGTTTAAAAGAAAAGAAAACATGAAAGAAGTGAAAATTCAATTTTGAAACATAGTTTATCTTCAATTTGGACTCTTTAAAATTCAAAAATCAACCGAAAAAAATGATGAGTAAAACTAGCTAATTTGAATCTTTTTGAAAAAATTAAAAAAATGATTTATGGAACATCATTAGTAATTTTTCCTGATTAAGATTAATTTTAGAATGTTGATGACATGTTTTAAATAGGTTAAAATCCAATCTACACTTTGTTAGAATATATAACAAATTGGACCAAGCTATATTTCTAACAAAGACAAATCATTATTTCTTCGAGATTTTCCAGAACAAAAATTTTTAAAAAAAATTCAAAAGACTTTGAAATAAGATTTAAATTTGATTTTACAGATATTCTACATTTGCCAGTATTTTTTATTTTCTATCTCAATCATAATAAGTTTGAAGAAATATTTCACAAATATTCTTTTTAAAAAAAACAGAAGCTAAAATGAAGAATTAAATTAAAATGTATTTATTATTCTTTTCAAAAAAAAAAAATACTTGAACATTGATTTAAATTGTCAGGAAAGAAGAGGAAGGAATTTAAAAGGTAAAAAGGTATATGTGTTTAAAAATCCTAAAATTATTTTTAAGGTTGTATTTTTTCTCTAAAATTGTCTTTCTGAAAGTTATAAGAAGCAAAGTAAAAAAATAAATTAATTTATTTAAACAAGTGAATGGTCACGTCTTTCTATTTGAGTTTTGTCTCTCTTAGAATAAAAAATGTCGAGCAAAGCGAGACCAGCTTGCTCGTAAATCAATAAAATTTAAAAATTAGAGGCAGCTCACTGGTAAGTGCTGCTATTTGAGCTATTTTTAGAACAAGCCAGCTGGCTACTCATCTGGTCCTTACGGGCGACCTGGTGCCCGCGGGCACCGCGCTGGTGACCCCTGCTGTACACCATAGGAAACAACAAAACACCCCGCTTGTTTTGTAATTATGAATGTACCAAGCAGCCTCTGGTGATGCCACTGTCATTAAACACACTACATGCCACTTCACGCACTTATTCGGTTTACATTAGTTGTATTTGTTTTTTGTACTGTAAAATATTTTATAAAAATGTCATACACGGTGTTCCTTCACCACTTTTCAGTTCACTTACTACAATCTGGATGTATTAAAATTACATTTGCATCGGCTTCAGGGTGTTTGGAGTGTTAAAATCAATTAATCAATCAATCAAATGTTATTTATATAGCGCTGTTCATACATAAAACAATGCAACACAAAGTGCTTTATGGATTTGAAAATATTACCCCGATGATTTGACTCCCTTTTTGTTCTTTCGATTATCATTTGCCTCACCTGATGTAAAGGTCAGAGCAGGTGTCGGGAACACTGCATGACGGGAGGCATCATACCCTGCATTGTGAACTCGGCACATGAATCTCGGTTAGATTTTTCATGCCGGCAAGGATTAAAGTCCTACTAAAATGAGATTTTCTTATTAAAAGAGGATAGCAGCTCCATTCTATGTGTCATTCTTGATCATTTCGCGATATTGCCATATTTTTGCTGAAAGGATTTAGTAGAGAACATTGACGATAAAGTTCACAACTTATGGTCGCTAACAGAAAAGCCCTGCCTTTACCGGAAGTCGCAGACGATGACGTCACCCGGTGATGGCTCCTCACATCCTCACATTGTTTTTAATGGGAGCCTCCAACAAAAAGAGCTATTCGGACCAAGAAAAGGACAATTTCCCCATTAATTTGAGCGAGGATGAAACATTTGTGTTTGAGGATATTTATAGCGACGGACTAGAAAAAAAACAAAAAAACGCGATTGCATTGGGACGGATTCAGATGTTTTTAGACACATTTACTGGGATAATTCTGGGAAATCCCTTATCTTTCTATTGTGTTGCTAGTGTTTTAGTGAGTTTAATAGTACCTGATAGTCGGAGGTGTGTGTCCATGGGTGTCTTGACGCCAATGTCTCAGGGAAGTCGACGGCAGCTTTATGGACGGCGCAAGCTCAGCTGATCTCCGGCAAGAAGCAACTTTTTACCACAATTTTCTCAGCGAAACCTGCTGGTCGGGATCCATGTTCGCTTGACCGCTCTGATTCATAGTAAAGTTTCACCTCCGGGAATTTTAAACAAGGAATCACCGTGTGTTTGTGTGGCTAAAGGCTAAAGCTTCCCAACTCCATCTTTCTACTTTGACTTCTCCAATATGAATTTAACAAATTGCAAAAGATTCAGCAACACAGATCTCCAAAATACTGTGTAATTATGCGGTTAAAGCAGACAACTTTTAGCTCTGTGTGTGTGCAGCGCTCATATTTTTTAACAGTCCGTGATGTCACGCGATGTTTTCAAGAAGAAACCCCCGGGAAATTGAAAATTGCAATTTAGTACACTAAAAAGGACGTATTGGCATGTGTTGCAATGTTAATATTTTATCATTGATGTATAAACTATCAGACTGCGTGGTGGGTAGTAGTGGGCTTCAGTAGGCCTTTAAAGAGGCTCCTTTTTGAAGTCTGCTTACGTAAACTTGTAAAAGAAAATGTTTTAAATGATAATTGTTCTCCGGGGAGGCGTAAAGTAACGGTCTGCAAGATTTCATTGACGAGCATGAGTGAAGTTGTAAAAAAACAAAACGTTTTAAATGACAATTCCTCTCAGGGGAAGGACTCTAAACTCTTACACACAATTGCTTCCCTCAGTTTGAGGCATAAGCAGGCGCCTTTTTCGTCTGTTTTTTTTTTCTTTTTACATTTGACTTTCATCCGTCATAGCTGGACTCTTGCCCGCGGCTCTGCCTTTCATTTCCGCCGACTGCGACGCTGCTCGCCTTCAGGTCGTCTGACGGCGGCCACCCAGAGCACCGCAACTCACAACACTTTGTCCTGTCGAGGCGCTGCAAGGATGACGGATTTGACGTCAGCTTGCTTGTTGACCACTCAAGATGGATCATTACTTGTGACTTTCCAACTGCACCGCTAATATCGCACCACTGAATGTTTTTCTACACCAGGGGTCACCAACGCGGTGCACCGCGGGCACCAGGTAGCCCGTAAGGACCAGATGAGTCGCCCGCTGCCCTGTTCTAAAAATAGCAGCACTTACCAGTAAGCTGCCTCTATTTTTAAAATATTATTTATTTACTAGCAAGCTGATCTCGCTTTGCTTGACATTTTTAATTCTAAGAGAGACAAAACTCAAATAGTATTTGAAAATACAAGAAAATATTTTAAAGACTTGGTCTTCACTTATTTAAATACATTAATTTATGTTTTTACTTGGCTTCGTATAACTTTCAGAAAGACAATTTTAGAGAAAAAATACAACCTTAAAAAATATTTTAGGATTTTTAAACACATTTTTAAATTCCTTCCTCTTCTTTCCTGACACTTTAAATCAATGTTCAAATATTATTATTTTTTTATTGTAAAGAATAATAAATACATTTTAATTTAATTCTTCATTTTAGCTTCTGTTTTTTCGACGAAGAATATTTGTGAAATATTTCTTCAAACTTATAATGATTAAAATTCAAAAAATGTATTCAGGCAAATCTATTAAATCTGCAGAATCTAATTTAAATCTTATTTCAAAGTCTTTTGAATTTCTTTTAAAATGTTTGTTCTGGAAAATCTAGAGGAAATAATGATTTGTCTTTGTTAGAAATATAGCTTGGTCCAATTTGTTATATATTCTAACAAAATGCAGATTGAATTTTAACCTATTTAAAACATGTTATCAAAATTCTAAAATTAATCTTAATCAGAAAAAATTACTAATGATGTTCCATAAATTATTTTTTTAATTTTTTCAAAAAGATTCGAATTAGCCAGTTTTTCTCTTCTTATTTTTGGTTGAATATTGAATTTTAAAGGTTCGAAATTGAAGATAAACTATGTCTCAAAATTTATTTTAATTTTTTTCCTGTTTTCTCCTCTTTTAAACCGTTCAATTACGGTAAGTGTTTTTTTCATCATTTATTCTCTACAAAAAACCTTCCGTAAAAGGAAAAAAAATGCACGACGGAATGACAGACAGAAATACCCATTTTTATATATATATATATGTGTGTGTATATATATATATATATATATATATATATATATATATATATATATATATATATATATATATATATATATGTATATATATATATATGTGTATGTGTGTATATATATATATATATATGTATATATATGTATGTGTGTATATATATATATATGTATGTGTGTATATATATATGTATGTGTGTATATATGTATATGTGTATATATATATATATATATATATATAATATGTATATATATATACATTTATTTATCAAAGGTAAATTGAGCAAATTGGCTATTTCTGGCAATGTATTTAAGTGTGTATCAAACTGATAGCCCTTCGCATTAATCAGTACCCAAGAAGTAGCTCTTGGTTTCAAAAAGGTTGGTGACCCCTGTTTTACACTTTCACCGTGCACGTGTACGTTTGGGAGCGCTGTTTCTCATGGCTGGAATACAGAGCACTAAAGCCACTCTCTGGTGGGACGTCAAACTGCCCAACGTATCCTTCCTGAGTGCGTCTCTCCTCAGCGTAGACAGGAAGTAGTAGCGCATGTGTGTTCCTGTGCAAGTGGAGTTGTGTAGCGCTGTGTGCACGTGTGTTGCCACCAATGGTGCATGCATTAACATCAAAATTGTGTTTTTAACATGCTCTTACCAATGTATTGGTTTTCGAATATAATAGAATATAGATCATTTTTATTGTCGTTGCAAGAAATGAACTTTACAGTACAACCCGTCCAAAAATAGACTTGCAGTATACAGTTACAGGAGTATACAGCACAAGAAGACTGATGGGTAGGAAAAAAGCGAAAAAATGGAGGAGGTGGAGAAAAAAAAAAAGCAACTCCCCAACTGAGCTCCCAAAAATGAGAGAGGGTTCAGTTTCAGACCAAAAAAGATTGTGAAAGATGGCGACCAAGAGGGGATTATCGATGTTATGTTGCAAGTAGGGCTGGGCGGTATGGCCTTTTATTAATAACTCAATATTTTTTGGGCCATATCACGATACACTATATATATCGCGATATTTAGCCTAAGCCTTGAACAAACAGTTGATGCATATAATCACACCAGTATGATGATTCTATGTGTATAAATTAAAAGATTATTTTTCATACGGCATTAATATATGCTCATTTTAAAGAGAGGGAAATCCCAACTAAGTCAATTTAGCAAAACTGTATTAATTAAGCAGTGGCACAAACATTCACGTCATTTCCAAAACAAAAAGTGCAAGATTGTCAGAGACAAGATTTGAGTGCACTTTTGTGCATGATGTCACTAAGATGACCTATCAAACAACACTAAATTAAAGTGCACTTTTTGTTCAGAACGCCACTACAATAGTTAAAAACAAATAATGTGCACTTTTGTGCATGATGTCACACAAGATATTTCAAACACTGTCAAATAAAAATTAGCTGCGTAATAGGAAATCAAACAGTGTATGTCCTTCGTTCTGTGGTAGCTTCCTGTGGACGTTATCTCCTTTTGTTAGATTTTTTCTTCATACGGTGTTGATCTGGAAATTCTTGCTTCCGCATTTTGTGGGTGTGGCACCAAACTGAGATATTTACATGCAGTTTCAAGCACTCTTCATTCTCTAGCGAGTGACTTTTTGGGGCGATATAGCTCGGTTGGTAGAGTGGCTGTGCCAGCAACTTGAGGGTTGCAGGTTCGATTCCCGCTTAGGCCATTCTAGTCACTGCCGTTGTGTCCTTGGGCAAGATGCTTTACCCACCTGCTCCCAGTGCCGCCCACACTGGTTTAAATGTAAATTAGATATTGGGTTTCACTATGTAAAGTGCTTTGAGTCACTTGAGAAAAGCGCTATATACATATAATTCACTTCACTTTTCAAATGATGCTACAAATTAGCAATGCTGCTACTTTTTGTACAAACCCCGTTTCCATATGAGTTGGGACATTGTGTTGGATGTAAATATAGACGGAATACAATGATTTGCATATTTCGCCCAGCCCTAGTTGCAAACTCATTTTTTTATTCACAAAAGTCTATTTCTTAAAGTGAAACCGACATTTTCCAAGTGGACTAATGATTTCAAGTAATTAAAAAAATATTGGAAAATCGTTAAAAAATAAAAAGCCTTCAATTATTGTTGATTTTGGGGAATTTTAAATTGCCAAATATTTTTATATTTTCATTTATTCCCTCTGCAATGAAATGGATGGATTGATGTATTTTTTTTTTTTGTCTCATATATTTACTTATTTTCTTCAATGTTTTTGTATATATATAAATATTGATTGCCCAACCTTGGGAATGTCTGGAATTATGTAGAGAACTAGGTGTGCCTTTATTTGTTTGTATGTTGTTACATTTTCTGTTTGTGTGTTCAATAAAAAACAAAAACAAGAAGCACTTATATTTAAGACACACAAAAACCTGAGACTTGCATTCGGTCATAAGCACAGCCATCAGGGTGCTGCTCTGTAGTCAATCAGGGAAGGCGTGGGATGGGGTGTGGGGGCTACATGTGCATATCTGTGTAGTAGTAGTAGTAGTAGTAGTCCGTGGGGGCGTTGTTTTTCCATAAGCCTGGAAGTCGCTCCGTTCGGAAACACAAAACAGAGTCAAAATTCCAGGTGTCCTTAAATACAGTGGGGCAAAAAAGTATTTAGTCAGCCACCGATTGTGCAAGTTCTCCCACTTAAAATGATGACAGAGGTCTGTAATTTTCATCATAGGTACACTTACACTGTGAGAGACAGAATGTGAAAAAAAATCAAGGAATTCACATTGTAGGAATTTTAAAGAATTTATTTGTAAATTATGGTGGAAAATAAATATTTGGTCAACCATTCAAAGCTCTCACTGATGGAAGGAGGTTTTGGCTCAAAATCTCACGATACATGGCCCCATTTATTCTTTCCTTAACACGGATCAATCGTCCTGTCCCCTTAGTAGCAGAAAAATAGCCCCAAAGCATGATGTTTCCACCCCCATGCTTCACAGTAGGTATGGTGTTTTTGGGATGCTCCTCAGTATTTTTCTCCCTCTTAACACGTCGAGTCGAGTTCATACCAAAAAGTTCTATTTTGGTTTCATCTGACCACATGACATTCTCCCAATCCTCTGCTGTATCATCCATATATCCATTTTGGTATAAACAAGTTTATAATGCTATCAAGACGGGACTGGATAATTATTTGGCATTGTGCTAATGTTTATTATTTAAAAAGTTTTTTACATTATTTTTTGTAATCTGCTCAACACGAAATGGACACAAACACTCTTTTACGGATACACAGACAATCCATCCATCCATTGGTGCCTATCTCAGCTACAATCAGGCTGAAGGCGGCGTACACCCTGGACAAGTCGCCACCTCATCACAGGGCCAACACAGATAGACGGACAACATTCACACTCACATTCACACACTAGGGCCAATTTAGTCTTGCCAATCAACCTATCCCCAGGTGCAGTCTTTGGAAGTGGGAGGAAGCGGAGTACCCGGAGGGAACCCATGCATTCACGGGGAGAACATGCAAACTCCACACAGAAAGATCCCGAGCCCAGGATTGAACCCAGGACTGCTCAGGACCTTTGTATTGTGAGGCAGACGCACTAACCCCTCTGCCACCGTGAAGCCCCACACAGACAATGTCTCACTAAAAAACAAACGCACGTCACAAGTGCTTATTACCACTTCTTACACAGGCTCAATTTAAAAACAAACCTAATGCAAATGCCAGTTGAACAAATTGCCTGGGTGTCACTTAATCTAGGTAGGTAGGGAGTTCAAACCCCGGCCGAGTCATACAAAAGACTATAAAAAAAAATGGGACCCATTGCCTCCCTGGTTGGCACTCAGCATCAAGGGTTGGAATTGGGGGTTTAATCACCATAAATGATTCCCGGGCACGGCACCGCTACCGCCCACTGCTCCCCCCACTTCCCAGGGGGTGATCAAGGGGATGGGTCAAATGCAGAGGACAAATTTCACCACACCTAGTGTGTGTGTGACAATCATTGGTACGTTAACTTTTAACTTTAAAAATATGCATAAGAAATTCTCCTATTGTCTCTGGACTAAATCACAAATAAAATTGCAAGCAGTGGTTTCATTTTCAATAGCGATAATGGCGACACTTTGTCAAGTCTGATGGAAACAAGATAAACGGGTTGCATTGTATTATATAATTTTAATATACATAAAAAGTATTTGGGCTTTTGAGAATCCTTTTTTTAAATCTTACTAAACATTAGAGTTGCATGGTGAGCTCGATCCACCCACATTTGCTTAAATTTGTAAAGTAAGATATACTATAAGAAATAAATACACTTTGATTGAATAATAACATATTCAACATAATTAACATTCAAAGTTGTGTAACGTTGTTAAAATACTTAAAATATTTTAATACAAGCCGATAGGGGAGCCGAAAATAATTGTTATTGCCATTCTGAATCGATTCAACATGTTTTGGAATTGTTTTTTTCAGGCCAACCCATGCACTTTTTAACTACTCATATACTGTACATCAGGGGTGCCCATTGCGTCGATCGCGAGCTACCGGTCAGTCGATCACAAACCAGGCATTAAAAAAATAGACATAAAAATGAGCAATCTTCAATATTCACCAGGACTTCACTTTCGTCAGTTGTTTGACATTCTCGGCACCGAGGATCTTGTGGGATGACGCCGGCTGCCGCAAACTCATTATTAAGAAAAAAATCACTGACAGGACGGACGGAGAGAAACACTTTTTATTTCAACAGACTCTTGGGCCGTACCTGCTGTCAAAACTCAAAAGACCGACTGCACAGTTCCTGTCTTCACCATAAAAGACCTGCTTCATCCTGCTTGTGCTAACAAAATAAGAGTTTCAGAAAGCTAGCGTGCACAAGCTAGCAAGCTACGGAGTTTGATGTCAATGTATTTCTCCCCCGCACTCAGCGACCGCTCCCTCTCCTCGCTCGCCCACACACTCACTGACGTCACTCACCTGCTGTCAACACATTAAAGGGCCACACACACATATGCTACTCTCATAACAAAGTGTTTAAAAACGATTATGCAAGTTGGACAAATGAGATGCGAAATCCAACCACTTTCATGTGGTATTGGACAGAAAGGAGGACTTTTTTTTCCTCCATTTGAAAATGCGGACATTATCAGCACCACTGTCTGATTCCAAACAATGCACCAACTTATATTCTTATATTCATGAAAGAAAGGAATCTTTATGTGTTAAACATGCTTGTATTATCATTAAACACCCTTAACTTGTTAACAAAAATGTCTCTTTTGTAAATAAATAAATATAAATTAAAAATATGAATGAGGTAGATCTCCTCGAGTAACCCTGCTGTACATCATACCACAGCCAAAGGGGAGCTTTAGTAACTTTTAAACTGCTTTGAATATGTTTTATAATAATTTATACATAGTATAATGGAAAATAGACTCTGATTCGATCGTCAGCCCAACAATCAGAATTGAATTAATTTATAATGTAATTGAAATGTCCTGTAGTGCAATTAAATAATTGCCTATTTAATATTTTAATCATGGGCTTCACGGTGGAAGAGGGGTAAGTGCGTCTGCCTCACAATACGAAGGTCCTGAGTAGTCCTGGGTTCAATCCCGGGCTCGGGATCTTTCTGTGTGGAGTTTGCATGCCCTCCCCGTGAATGCGTGGGTTCCCTCCGGGTACTCCGGCTTCCTCCCACTTCCTAGGACATGCACCTGGGGATTGGCGACACTAAATTGGCCCTAGTGTGTGAATGTGGGGGTGAATGTTGTCCGTCTATCTGTGTTGGCCCTGCGATGAGGTGGCGACTTGTCCAGGGTGTACACCGCCTTCCGCCCGATTGTAGTTGAGATAGACACCAGCGCTCCGCGCGACCTCAGAGGGAATAAGCGGTAGAAAATGGATGGATGGATGGATATTTTAATCATTCACTGTAAAAACAATACAGTAAACTTGCAGCTCAGTTGCCAGAATTTTAGAGTAAAATGGTATTTTTTTTACACCGTAAGTGCAAATGGAAAATCAAAATTGACTGACAAAATTGGCCATTGCAAAAATATTAATTGGTTACAGATATCTAATTTCACAATCAAAATACTACAGTGATGACTATATGTGATCAACTAGTGTAATCATCCCCACTAGCCCACAAGATAGAGCACTTTTTGTTTTCCTCCACTCGATCCAAAAGTTGTCTTTTGGTGTACATTGTGTTGGTCTGCAGCGTAGAGCACAGCTGTACGTTGCTGAAAGGTATTACAATTATATTGAACATGCTTGGAAACGTCTTAAATGTGATTTTGAAAAATGGTTTATTTTTTAAAGAGAAGTACTTTCAGTGAGATTAATGAACACCATCATTTGCTCCAAAAAGCAATATTAGGTTAGCGAAGTCAGAAGTGAGCAGTCAAATAAAATACAATTGAATTGATAGTTTGGGTCTTAAACCTTCTGAAGAAAGTAACCTGAGGTAAAAACATCAGTAAATCATTTTGTATTTATTTAGATACTTTTAATACCTTGCAGTGGCCGGAAACCTGAACTTGGACCAATATTCTGGCTCTTTTTGGCATATATTTTACACTCAACGCTTATATCCATGTCTTTAATAAACTGTTCCCTGCTCACAAAAACTGTTAATGTGTATTTACACATTTATTAAAAGATACATATGTTGTAGTACTTACTCCCTGTGAACTATGAATAAAAGCAACAAAGGAGAACTGCACATTTTTGTGGAGTTTTGCCTATTTTTCACAATCCATATGTAAGATAAGAACATGTACTGTATGTTTTTCTTTTTTTATGCATTCTAAATCTTAAACATGAGTAAAAGTAAGCTAGATAATTTCACAGACGCATCACAATGTTGACTTTTTTCTTCAACAACATTACTACTCATGGCAGACTTCATTAGGGACAACAAAGACTACTTTGAGAGAAGTGATGATCCAGAAACATATATTTTTAAACCTGAATATAAGTAAGATGAGCTTCAAGTTTTCGAAGCTGTGTGCTAAACAGATTAAGCTTTAGTGAAACACTAAGCATCATGTAGCAGTATTGCTAAGTGCTGAACAAAATATACAAACTGGAACATTATAAAACAATCACGTACTGTACAATGTTTGCTCTCGCTGGTATGCTGACTGATTGGATGTTCATGTCTTCCTGTTCAGATGAAGAATTAATCATAATCCTTCCTAAAGTTTAAAAAAAAAAGTAGCCGCAAAGGGGAGCACCTTTTTGTGTCTTTCTCGATTTATAATCTAGAAATAACTTTC